>NC_056728.1:1789148702-1789194870 GCF_019279795.1 Protopterus annectens | reverse complement strand
CATTTTGAAGCGTGACTAGCAGGTTTTGAATCTCTATGGCTGCTAGTTTTCAGACTGGGTGGAACGTCTGGAATACTTGTACACATGGGAGGGAATTTTGTAAAGGGGATGTAGTAACCTCTGGAAATGATGCTTTTTACCCAAGAATCCGTTGTAATGTTTAGTAATGTTTAGCCAGGCATTTGGGTATAAAGCCAAGCGACCCCCAACCGCCTCCAGAGAAGGACAGCCGGGCTTCCTTTCAGGAACGCTGATAGGGCTTACCAGAGAACTGCTCCCTGTCGCCCTGATTTTGCGGACCCCCTCTGCCGTTTGGACGGAGTCTTCAGTTTTTACCCACTCTTCTGCCCCTAGAGGGGGTATCCATAGGTGTGTTCTGGAAAGCTCCTTGGGGCTTTTGAAACCACATTTTTCCACTTTGTTGCCCTTTGGAATACGGTCTAGTTGGAGTGGAAAAACGGACTCCTACAGCAGACCGTCTTTCTTTCTTGTTCACACCTAGTAAGAGTCTCCTTAACTAAGCATGAACAAGACGGAACCATCGAATGGGGTATTGACTAAGACTTGAAGGCTTCCGCAAAGGAGCAAAGGTGCATCCAGGACTGTCTAAGAGCTATCGCTGAACCTGCCGCCCTACTCCATTCATCGGCGGCATAAGAAATGAGCCGCATGGATGAGGTGACTATAGAATTGAGGGTGTTGAATTGTGCAGTCACTTTCTCAGAAACTGCATCAGCTGTGTTACCCTGTAGAGTATCTCCCAGCTCTAAGGAGATCTCATTGAAGGCGGGTAAAATGGGTCAGGTAGTTGAGCGAGCTCATGGAAAATGCCGCAGAACTAAATATGCATTTCCCAGACCTGTCCATCGTCCTAGAATCCCTATTAGGAGGATGGATAGAAGAGGTTTCCGGCATCTCTTTCTTGAAGGTTGCCGCAGCCACCATGGCATCAACCGGGACTCCCTTGGTAAGAAAGGCCTTATTAGCAGGGGAAGTAATGAACTTGTTGGGCCTCTGAGGGACCGGTTCCACTGAATCAGGGGACTCCCACGCCCTTTGAACAACCAGATCCATTAGTTCGAAGGGAGGAGTAACCCAGGAAGTGGATGGTTGAGACCCAAAGGCCTTCAGAAGTACCGACTCATCCTCAGTAGGGGCAAGTGACTGCCAATCACCCCTCTGCCTTAAGATCTATAATACGCCTGCAAATGAGACATCCTATGAGGGAGATCGTGGGGACCCATCTGATTTCTCCAAGTCGGTATCCGATGTCAGGGATTCCTGTGGGGAATCCAAGTGCCGCCTCTTGCACAGTCTCTTCCTAGGTACTTCAGTGGGAGCGTCTGGTGAATTCCCTGTACAGGAGGGGCCGCCCAATGGGGATACCTGAGGCTCTGGGTCTCTACGCTTGGTAGGGACCTGTGGGGAAGAGATAGAACGAGGCCCTTTAGGGGGAGGAGAAGAAAGATCAGAGGAGGTAGTGGTCTTAGAAGACATGACCTTCTTCATGGCATCGAAGGCACCAGAATCCCAGTCTGAGAAGTCTGTCTGCTCCGAAAAGGCCATCAGCCCTCCCCGAGCAGAGACCCCACGCTCCAATCCAGAGGACGGAGTCAAACCCACTTGCGCCGAAGCCCCGAGGGGGAAGGGTCGGAACCAAAGTATCGGTCCGACTCTCCGCCCCGGAGCCAGCGAGGTAGTGTCGGCTCAGACACTCCCCGATCGGAACAGAGGAGATCAAGGTCTAAGGAGCTGATCGAACCTCGGCTCAGAGGGCTCTACCAACATCGGTTCTGTCTGCCCCGGCTCAGAGAGTTCGATTGGCTCTGGAGGAGGAGGAGAAGTAAGTAGGGCTGGAATTTCAGGCTTCGAAGCAGAGTGGCTCGAAGCGGAAAGCATTTTGGCCAGGGACGGGTTCTCTAGCAATCTCAACCCACGCAGTCCAGGTCCAAATCAGATAACCTCTTAGAATGGGTCGAGGGATGGGTCGAAGGAGCCGAAGACAGCACAGACTGAAGAATCTGAGACTGAGGAGTCTCCCAACAGCGGATCCACAACTGGGCTCTGAAGTAAAGGATCGATACATGGCTCAAAGGGCTGTGGAGTCGATGATTGAACTATACTAGAGGAGCTCGGAACAGAGGACTTGGGCTCAGAGGACCCCTTGGACGACTTCGACCCCTTCGAAGCCTGGGAAGAAAGGTTGGTCTCGTCCAGCGCAGCCTGAAAATCAGGCTTCAGGAGTCCCCTTTCCACCAGCTTCCTGCGCCTTTCCAGAAGAACCCTGGCGCTAAAGGAGTGGCAGATAGAGCACACTTCCTGCAAATGAACAGATTCCAAACAGTACACAAAGGTGGAGTGGTTGTCAGACATTTTTTTTTACCACACACACCTTTTGAAGCCAGACTTTTGCTTCTCGGACATTTTTTTGAAGAAAGATGGGAAATATACATAACTATATGTATATAGAAGTTCAGATCCCTCAACTCAAAACTTTGTGTATTAACACAAAGTTAAACTATTTTTTATAAATTTAAATCTACAGAAGTAACTAAATTTTAACTAAATTAAGTACACCAATTCCAAACTATCACTAATAAAGCACACACAAAGGAGCTGACGGAGCCCCGTCACGCCTAAAAACTAAGGCCTAGACAAACAGCTAAGAAAACACTCCAAGTATTCTAAACTACACTAAGTCTAACTAAACTATTTCTTTTTAATTACTATAACACTAGCTAACACGCTAATAGAAAATATTTTTCAAAATATCTCTAAATATAGAAAAAAATAACACTGGCCCGAGCTTCCTCCGACGAGTCTGTAGATCCGTTGCAGCGGCACACTAGATCTGGAGTTTACAGTAGAGCATCATGGGATATTGTACTGGGTCTCAAGCTTCTCAGAGTTTGAGCTTGAAAAGCGGCCGACTCGGAGCCGAGGGATCGGCTCCGAACCCAAGTGTAAGAACAAAACAGCGAGATAGAACAACTTCACATCAGTGATTATATTCTGAAATCTGAGACACTACACAGTCTATTCTTCAGACAAACACAATCCGCTGTATGAGTCCAATGTGGCCAAAATATATAGATCTGTACAGTGCAAGCAGGTGAGCACACCACCACTACACCAAAGCCGAGAAGACACATGCAGCATGGTTGTTTTGACGTGAGGAGGAACACTTTTGCAAGACTTTAAAATGGTATACAACAAATGGATCTCACCAAGGATGGTGGGTGCACTTCAATATGCCCAGTCAGTCATGTACCATTGGCTGCTCTCACGTACTTCTAAAAGGGATAAAACAAGCACTCTTATTTACGGAGCCCTAACTTCCAAATCATTTCCATCTCACAACAGCAGGCATCAAATTATGCCAATGGACAAGACCATGCAAATACCACCACCAATGAAACAATAAAATAAAAGTCTCTAGCCACCAGTAGTAGTCCACATCCTCCCTGAAATTAGCTATTGTAAAAGTTGTACAGTACTCATTCTTCCTTTCACTCATATACCTACTTGGGAATACACTATTTGGAACTTCAACAAGGAGTCTTTACTCTTCCCACTGAGAGGGTAAAGTACAGGTTTGTACCCACCATAAATGTAGATGTTAGAGTGCTAATACAGCTGCAGTAATCACAGATGGGTTTTCTGCAGTCAGGCGGGTCCTCGGTCGGCCGAATTCCAAATTCTAGGTCCGGCGTCGGTTGTCGCTTTCTTTCCTGACGTCAGTGCGACAGGGGTATACAAGACACAGCCGACGCCATTTTCTTCAGTCTTTCTTGCCTCAGATGTCAGGTGCCCCCAGAAGGAAGGCAATACATAAATTATATATATAATCAAGCAATGCAATATAATCAAAAATCAGTAGTTGCAAGCAAATACACCATAGAGGGATAACCCAATCAGGTTGTATGAGGAGGTGTTAGCCACTAGGCCTTTACCAAGAGGGGACGGAGGGAGGAAAACCTGTACTGCAGCTGTATTAGCACTCTAACATCTACATTTATGGTAGGTACAAAACTGTACTATGTTCATCGTGCATACAGCTGCAGTAATCACAGATGGGTAGAATCCCAAAGCTACGCACAGGGTGGTAGGCACTAGGTGGAACTGGGAGCAGCCAGAATGCCCTGCAACACAGCAGTGGCAAAGCCTGCTCTAGTTTTGGAGTATAAAGGCAGGTGGTAGTGTTTTGTGAAGGTATGTACAGAACTCCAAGTGGCTGCCTCCAAAATATCTTTGGTAGGGACTCCTCTGAGGAAGGCTGTAGAGGTAGCTGTGGCCCTTGTGGAGTGGGATCAGATGCCTGTAGGAACAGGTTTGCCATGAAAGGACTAACCAAACCGTATGCAGTGGCCTATCCATTTTGAAATTGTCTGTTTGGAAATTGGTTTCCCTTGAGCTCCTACAGCATAGGACACGAAAAGTTGTTCCGATTTCCTGAAAGGCTTTGTTCTGTCCAAATAGTAACGTAGTGTCTATGGATGTCTAAGGAATGTAGCCGCCTTTCCCCTTTGTTTTGAGGATTGGGGTAAAAGGTAGGTAAGTGTATGGCCTGATTTAAAGCTACCCTGGATACTACCTTAGGCATAAATGACGGGTTGGTTCTTAGGGAAACCCTGTCCTGATGGAAGATGAGAAAGGGCTCGACAGCCATGAGGGCTTGTAGTTCCGAAACCCTACGAGCTGAGGTAATGGCCAGAAGGAAAGCTGTTTTCCAGGACAAATAATTGTAAATCTGTTGAGGCAGCTGGTTCAAAGGGAGGTAATGTTAATTTTTCTAGAATGTAGTTAAGATCCCAGCCTGGTATTGGTGGTTTCCATGGAGGTCTTATATTCTTAGCTCCTCTGAGGAACCGTCTTAAAAGTGGGTGAGAGAATAAGGGTGGATCAGTGTTGTATTCTGCAGAAATGGCTGAGGCATGAATTTTGATGGAGGAAAATGAAAGTCCACTGTTCAACAGCTCAGCTAGATACTGTAATATCTGAGGCAAATTCAGTTTTCTAGGATCCTGGCCTCTTTTCTCATTCCAAGCGCAAAACCATTTCCATTTTGCGGAGTAAGCCTTTCTAGTAGATGGCCTTCTGGCCTCCAAAATGACATCCTGCACCTCTTTGGAGAGTAGGGTCTGTTGTGGTGTTAAGGAATTTTCCATGCAGCCAGATTGAGTGTTTTCAGCTGACTGTGAAGAGTTTTGTAGCTGTGCTGAGTCAGTAGAAGAGGCATTAGAGGTAGGATCCAGGGAGGAGTATGTGTTAGGCTCCTCAGGAGTGGGTACCAGTGTCTTGGCCAGTCTGGAGCAATCAGTATCATCTTCGGTCTGTCTGCTCTTGCTCTCAAGAGCACCTTGGGCAGAAGAGGCAAAGGTGGGAAAGCGTAAACTGTCCATGCTGCCAAACTGAAAGAAAGGGCGTCCACTCTCCAGGCCTTTGGATGAAAGGTCCTTGAACAGAACTTTTTCAATTGATGATTCCTGTGGGAGGCGAAGAGATCTAGGTCTGGCCTTCCCCACACTTGGATTATCTTTGTAAACACTTGAGGATGCAACTTCCATTTGTGTGGGTCTGTCATATTTCTGCTTAGATTGTCTGCCAGCGTGTTTCCAATCCTGGCAAGTACTGTGCTTGAAGTTCGATTTGCCATTCCAGAGCCAAGTTCCAAAGTGACATGGCTAGCCCGCACAGGGGGTATGAATGTGTTCCACCTTGTTTATGTACCACATTACTGTGGTGTTGTCTGTTCTTATCAATAATTGCCCTGGAAGCAGGAGGTCCTTGAAAGCTGTAATTGCATTTATCACTGCTAGCATTTCTTTTTGATTGATGTGAAGGTGCTTTTCCTTTTGGGACCATTTGCCCTGAATGCACCTGTCTCATGTGCGCCCCCCCAGGTGTAGTCTGAGGCGTCTGTTGTGATGACTTGATTTGCTTGAGGCTTGCAGAATGGAAGACCTGTGTTTGTTTGGCATGCTTGGGCCCACCATAGAAATTCCTTTTGCAAACATGGGATTATTGGTATTATTGTTTCCAAACTGTGGCTGTGTTGAGACCATAGGTTTTTTAGGTACCATTGAAGTTTCCTCATATGCAACTTTGCACATGAGATTAAAAGAATGCAAGATGCCATGAAGCCCAGAGCCTGCAGGATTTTCCTTGCAGTGAGCCTGGTACAATTTGCTAGTATTTTGAAGTACTGAGTTAGTTGCCCCTGTTTTTCTGGCGTAAGATAAGCCATCTGGGTGTTTGTGTCCATGTTGGCACCCAGGAAAGTTATTTTCTGAGATGGTGTTAGCCTGGATTTCTCTTTGTTGACTGTGTATCCCAGAGAATTCAATAACCGTGTTACATAAGCCAGATGTTCCAGAAGTATGTGCTTGCTGTCCGCTTGGATCAGGCAGTCGTCCAAATAAGGGTAAATTTGTATCCCTTGAAGTCTGCGGTAGGCAATTACTGATGCCAGGCATTTCGTGAATACTCTGGGCGCAGTAGATAAGCCAAAGGGCAATGGAGAGAATTGATAGTGGATTGAACCTGCAAGAAATCTGAGGCATCTTCTGCAGCTTTGTCTGATTGGGACATGCAGGTATGCCTCCTTGAGGTCCAATGTTACCAGCCAAAACTCCTTGCCCAACATGGGAAGAAGCTGCTGTAATGTGAGCATCTTGAATTTTGGTATGAGTAGAAATGTGTTTAGGATGGATAAGTCCAAAATGGGTCTCCAGTCGGTTCCTTTCCTTGGTACCAGAAAAAGTCTGGAATAAAAACCTTGACCTTGTTCGTGAGTAGGTACTTCTTGAATAGCTTTCATGTCCATAAGCTTTGAAATTTGTATTTGAGCCTCTGCCCTTTGTGTGGCAGGTTCAGCATGCCTCTCATTTTTGGAAGAGTGTGAAAATGAAATCTGTAGCCTCTGTTTATAATGTCCAGGATCCATTTGTCTGTTGTGATATGCCAATTTCTTGTAAATAATGCCAGCTTTCCTCCCAAGGGTGCTGTCAGCTGAGACTTGCTTGGCATGAAAAGGGGGAAGTCATTGGGTTTCTTTCCTGTATTGTTGTGCACTGTCTTCGCCACCTCTTGGTGCTGGAGTTTGCCATTGTCTGCCCCTATATGATCCTTGAGGTTGTCCTCTGCCCCATGTGCGCCTGTATCTACCTCTTTGTGGCTTGTCCGTGGCTGGAAAGAACCAGTTTTTGAAGGCCAATTTCTGCTAAAACGTGGTGGTTGAACCTGTAGAAAAGCTT
The DNA here is from genome assembly GCF_019279795.1 of Protopterus annectens. Taxonomy (NCBI): domain Eukaryota; kingdom Metazoa; phylum Chordata; order Ceratodontiformes; family Protopteridae; genus Protopterus; species Protopterus annectens. The sequence goes on along the minus strand of NC_056728.1, from coordinate 1,789,187,614 downwards.
TGACAGTTTGCATAGATTTAGCTTTTTCTTCCATTTTCCGTAGTATCTCCTCAGCATTAGTACCAAATAGTACATCCTTTTGTAAAGGAGCATCTAGTAGTTTAGCTTTAACATGGTCAGGCAAGGTTTGTTCCCCAAGCCAGGCATGTCTACGAATGACTGATCATGTCACAGCAGCTCTACTTGAGGCCTCTAGGGCATCATAGCCACATTGTAAAGTGTGTTTACCCACTTGTTCTGCATTATGCATCATGTCTTGCAACTCCTTCAAATCTGGTTGTTCAGGTTGAGACATTTTATTTCTTAATTGTGATAACAAAGTGCTGATATTTAAGCATATGGAACTGACAATTTAAGGCCCTCATGGTTAGGGTGGCCGAGGTATATACCTTTTTTCCCCACCTTTCTAAGGATCTAGACTCTCTTTCGGAAGGTAGTGGATTCTTAGCAGTAGAGGCCTTCATTCCCTTGGGGCCTTGACAAATGGTTTCAGGGTCAGCATTATGGCTTTTGTAAAGAAATTGGTGAGAGTTGGGAACTCTGCAGTACCTATCAGGCTTGACTGGGGCAGGAGGCAGGGAATCCAGATTTAGGCAAGCCTCCGAGTAAACATCAAGTATGTCCAAGACAGGAGGTATCGCCAGAGGTCTGTGCTGAGGTAACAAAAGAAATTCCCCAAGTCTTTTCTTGGAATCAGAAAAGTCTTGGCCTTCCCAATGGAAGTGTTCCCTCAAGGTGTGCAAGGTTTCCCCAAAGGAAAAATCCTCTGGGGGAGATGCAGAAGGAATAGACTGCTCAGCATCCGAATATTCAAAAGGGGAGTAAGAGTGTTCCTCTTCATCTGAATGTTCTGAAAAAATGGAGTCCTGGTCAGAAGAGGGAGAAGCTTCCTCCACTCTGGGTCTCTTGTCTGGGGGGGGTTGGGAACCCCTGATAAGAGTAATTAAATCCTCAGCCATTTTTAGCATCTGCTTTTTAGGCATGGGGCCTGGAGATGGGCCCTGTGCAACAGGCCCCTTGGGATGCATGGCTGATTTGGACTTAGTAAAGGCCTTTATGGAAAAGGAAGATGAGGGTCTAAAGACACCATGGGTGGAAGTAGACCTGTCCACATTAGGAGGCTCAACACTCACAGTGGCTTCGGTGGCTGTAGTCTGGGTATGGGCCGAGGTACCTGCAGTCTCGGTTACAGAGGACACCGCCAAAGAAGTGTCGTCGGTAGTCAGGGGCTGCGTAGGAGTCTCGCTGAGAACCGGACCACGTGTAGCCAGTTTTGGCGTGGTGTCGGTTGAGACCGCGGGCCTCATGTGTCGGTCTTTGTCCTTGCGTTTTTTGGACAAAACGGTAGTTGGAGTATCCGACGACATTTTATAATCAAAGGCTTTACCAAAAAAGTGCTGGGCGAACTCCGCCCAACGCTTAATAGTGCGTTTATTGAAAGTAGCGCAAAAGCAACAGGCCGAGACGTCGTGGTCTGGGCCTAAATAAGGTATGCAAAGGGAATGGAAATCCTTATGCGGTATTTGCTTCCCACAAAAAATACAATTGTTAACTTTGTCTGCCATCGGTCTGAGGCAAGAAAAGTTTCCCCAACGGGGTATACTTAGCTTTAAAGACGACTTCGGTTTCCAATTTTTCGTAATTTCAGGAGCTGGCCGACCGGCACTTGCGAACTGCTTCTGCTTCGGGCACCGCGCGGCAAAAACGACTAAAGAAAATGGTGTCGGCTGTGTCTTGTTTACCCCTGTCGCACTGATGTCAGGAAAGAAAGCGACAACCGACGCCGGACCTAGACTTTGGAATTCGGCCGACCGAGGACCCGCCTGACGCAGAAAACCCATCGGTGATTACTGCAGCTGTATGCACGATGAACATCAGGCAGCCACACTTTGTTACGTATTTAAAACATCTTAAGTTCACTCTAAAGTCTGTTTTGCAACAGAGAAAGCCTCATTATAAAATGTCTGCACAAACACAGCACGTACACAGGAAAAACTGCATACATGTTGTCATTAGTGTCTAGAATACAAAGCAGACGGCATATACACAAACTCAGACATCAAGTACCGTGCAAGCAAGACAGAGGTCTACAAAAATACACACAATAGTAAACTTGCTTATAACAACCTAATCTGTTTTAGCATACTGTAATCAGTCCACAAGAAAAGAGGAGACCATAGAAACAAGTTTCTAAAGATAGAAAAAACAAAGGAAACGATAGATTAATCCAACAAAAAAAATTTACGAAAAACAAGCACATGTAAAACAAGGTATAAAGTGGGTAGAAGGGCATGCAATGCTCAGAGTTAAGAAACAGTTAACTACGCCTCCCATAGGCTCGAGTCAGTCTTCTGCTCTTGTGCAAATGTCTACTTTACAAAGGCTGAAAGCAGACAGAAAAAGAACAGTGTGCACACGAAGTTTGGGGAGAGGAGCAGCAACATTTTCCTCAGGCTAAATTACTACTTACCCCAACTCCAGAGTTTCCCATCAGTGGTGATTAGGAGGTTATGAGCAGCACAAGGCCCAGAAACAACTGTTCGTACAGTAATTCCAGACAGACAACTGTAACGGTGGGGACCCCAAAGGTTGTGGCCAAGATTGCGGTAGGCAGCTGCAAGGAAAGTTAAAATACACAGGTTAGTTGAGGTTCTACAGAAATTTTTTTTTTTATATATATATCTATTAAAATGAATCGTATCCCAAATCATCTTTACACTACTGGGAGGAAAAAAATCAGTTGCGTTAGTTGCACTCGCCATCACAGAAGATGCACTGCTACCGTAGCCTTAACTATATAGATTATGTCTCTGCCAAGGATACACCAGCCAAGACAAGTCGTCCAAAAGCATTCACTCCCCTCCCGGCACTCAGACTATGTCTGGAGCTCCTGTGTGGAGAAAACAGCAGCCTGGGCACCAAAATACTTGCCAACTTTGCCAAAAACAAGGAAGCTACTGTCATGAAAAAAAACATCATGGGATGGAGGAAGGATGCAGCTACTACAGCGACAGTCAGAATATTACATTAAGAGAAACTTACAACTGTACTACATTTATCACAAGTCACTGCTGCAGTAGCCTTATCCATATGGGTAGATAACCACAGCTTATGCAGGCTGGGAGACGGAAAGATTAGGATCCAGTAAGACCTGGAGAATAGTCGTAGCAAAGCTAGTTCAGAACTTTGAAAAGGAATCCAGTTGGCAATGCATTGAAAAGAATACGTAGAGAGGACCAAGTAGGTATCTCTTGACCTTCAAGTCCACCCTTTTCTAATATGCCATCACAAACAAGGCTCTAGTACAATGTGCCTTGATCCTGTCCAGAATACTTTTACCACAGTTGAAATATTAATGGGCAACCTTCTGGAAGCTGTCTGGGTGGACATGGCTTGCCCTTCCTGTCCCATCATAGGACATGTGCAGCTGGGCAGTTTCCCTGCAGGACTTGGTTCTGTCAAGATAATACCAAAGTTGCCTATGCACATCCACAGTATGGAGAAGCTGGCTTAAAAGTTCAGGGAGAAACGCAGGGAAAATGATGGCTCAATTACAAATAAACTCCAAAACTACTATTAGCACGTAGGAAGAATTTGTTCTTAAAATCTTGCCACTATGGAATACCAAAACAGGGTGCATCCGCCATGACAACCTGCAACTTAGATACTCCCTTGCAGATGTATCAGAGCAATAAGCAAAACAGTCTTCCAAATCATTAACCAAAAAACAGCCAAATGACCTGGTTCAAATGGAGACTGATTTAACCTTTCCAGCTAAAAGTTAAAATTCCAACACCATCACCTGTTTTTAGGGGTCAAATAAACCCATTTCAAGAACAGCTTAACAAAACTCTAAAAAAAGAGGATCCATGGGCAAACATGCTGAAATCGATGACAATGCACCTTACTGAAAGATCAAGAAAGGCCAAAGGCTAGTAAATTGCAAAGATATAGTAGCCCAAGTGGTATAAAATCATTGGTATCAGCTAGAAAATGTCTTCTCCTTTAGTACCCGCTGCTCAACTTCAGAAACAAGGTTGTGTGAATAGATCACATCTGAGAGGACAATTTTGTTAACTGTCCTTGGGCAGCTTCATAAGAAGGGAGCAAGTACATTTTTATCACACTTAACAGTTGTGACTGCTGGAGTAGATAAATGTTGCAGTACAGATTGTGATTTCTTGCCACCCAGAAGCCTGCGACTGGCCCAATTTCCAGTCTCTACATCACCCCCTAGCCAACAAATGCCCGAGGATGATGCCTGAACTTCTGGGTATAATACAGCAACAAGATGGATGACTTTATACCCTGTCTGGATGTCCAGATACAAGGTCATTCATTATCACCCTCAATGTATTTTTAAGCAGCATACAAGGAGTCTTGACAGCCAGAACAGCAGGACCTCCACAGATGCAGTTAGCAAGAGTAGTAATACACAAGTAAGGAGGAGAAGGGATGATGGATTTGGATGTTGGAGTCTCCTCCCTCCCTCACTTGCACCAAGCAAGGGGGGGGGGGGTAAAGGGTCAGATTTATTTCAGTCTGTTGACCAGGGAAGTCCACTGGGCCAAGAGCCCACTTTCAGTGGAGGCCCAGGGAGAAGAGCTCCGTTGACAGTGACAAGTCAATTAATAATAAACATGCACATAAGTCATGTAACATGGAGAATACAACTTAACAAGTATGAAGAGATAAACTACTAAATACATATAGAGTATCTGTGGTGATAGCAGATACTTTCAGTAAGCAGAGTAAATCTTAATAAAATGTTTACGAGGTAGGAGTTCTGCATTAATAAAATTATCAAAAATGGAGAAGGAAATATTAGTGATACCTACGCGGTATAGGCTATAGACTGGCTGTGGTAACAGCAAGCAAACAGCTTTGTAAGGAAGTCTAGCAGACAGGGTGTTCTGTAGTTGAACCGTTTCCAGGCATATGAATGTCAATATTTACATAGATTTGGTGAGCAGGTAACAAGGGTATAAAAGCAGTTCAGCAGTAGTTACTGAGTTTTGTATGTTAGGAGAACAGTAGGATGGAGGTGATGAGCATAACTGAGGGGTAGAATGTCGGTGTGGATACGGAAAGGCTAATGAGTTCAAGTGGGGAAAGAGCAGGGACAGATCCATTTAGAGGATAGGTAGGTTTGCAGGAGGGAATTGAAGTTGGAAGAGATTGGAGTATTTCGGAGAGAGGGGGTGGGTGGGAGTGAGTCCCATAGTTTGGCTAGAAGTATGGAAGTGGCCAGGGGGCTGGGAAGGTTTGTAGCCTTTTAGTAGGTTTTGGTTTGGAATACAAAGGGTTAAGATGGTGGAGACAGTGGGACAGCTGGCTGGCCTGAAGATAGGTTTGTGGGCTGTTGTGAGTTTTAGAAGTTTTAGGTAGTTTGGTACCTCTAGCCATTGTTGGGATTGGAGGAAGAGGCAATGATGGGGAGAGTTTGGGGGGTTTGTTTCAAATTTGCTTATTTTGTTGTAGCAGGACTCCAGTTTGGATTGTAGTCCCAGTTGGAAGTTGGTGAACAGGGGAGCACAGTACAAGACAGAGGGGAGAAGGCAGGTGGAGATCAGGGTTTTTCTGGTGTAGGTGGTGAGGTAGCGATTACTGTACAAGAGTCCTAATTTTTGTTTTTTTTTTTTACTGGCAGTTTGAATATGAATGTTGAATTTTAGGTACTCATCAATGATGACACCAAGCAGCTTTGTATGAGGTACAATTTTAAAGGGGTTGTTATTCTGGCTAAGTATAGTGCTAGAGAGAGCTTGTACTGCAATATGGACACACTCAAAAACATTTACAATTATGGAAGTGTGACTAATATATACTTCAGTGTTGCAGTACTGATTCTTGACAGGACTCACAAAGCTAGTGAAATGTGGTAGGAGAAGCTGCTGGCCCTTAGAAAATAAGGTTTTGCGTGATGGCTGTAGCAAACCATGTTTTAGTTCTTGAGGCAATGCCTAAACGTGTACACCTTTACAGAACACCAGAGTTCCAAGTGGCAGCTTCTAGGATGGCCAATATAGGAACTCTTGAGGAAGCCAGTTGTAGCTGGCCTATTCCTGGTAGAATGGGCTTTAACATTAACAGGAAGAGGTTTTCCATGGTAAATGTAACAGAACCTAATGCAAACAGCTATCCACGTGGACACGGTTTGTTTGGATATAGGTTTGCCCTCTCTCCCCACGGAGAAGACATCAACAACTGCTCTGCCTGGGTGTTTTGTCTAAGTAATTCCCAATTTTCTAGCACGAAAATCAGATACCAGGTAGGAAATGGGCTACTAGGTGGCCTCAAGTGAAATATCTCCTTTAAAAATTACTTCAGGCGGGGTTGAGAGCAAATGGGAGGGGAATGGGGTAGGTAGCTGATAAGGCAGAAACATGTACCTTTACTGCTACAAGAAAGGCCCTCGTTCTGCACCTTTCTGGTCTGATGTCTGTCTGAGGAGAGTTTGTGCTCTTGCTGTGGCACCAGATGGAGAAGATAGTCCATTTTCCTAGGCATGATTGCCTGGTGGTGGGTTTCCTCACCTAAAGAATGGCTAACACCTCAGAGGAGATGACATTTTCTGAAAGTCAATCCTCCAGGCTGTCAGTTTGAGTGCAAACAGGTGAGGGTGGAATTTTGAGCCCTTGGCATGGCTGAGATTACTTCCTGTGAAACAGGGTGGAATCTTATTTTGCTGAGGGTCAAAAGGAGGGGAAATTAGTGCTGGCTTGGCCAGTATTGGGCAATGAGATTGTACTTAACCTGTCTATATTTACCTTTATCAGTACCCCTGAGAATCGAGGATAATGGTGGAGAGGCATTGCACAAGAGTTTGGGGGGGGGGTTCCCCACCTGTTTATGTGCCACACTTACTGATGTAGTCTGTCCAGATATGTACAGTTCTTTGTTTCAAACTTTGTTGAAAGGCTTGAGTGCGTAGAGACAGCCAACAACTCTTTTTGGTGGATATGCACCTTCTGGGTGAGAATGCTGTTGCAGTGAATTTCTTTAAGGAACCACTGCGGCTTTCAAGAGTAGGTTTGCCAACAGGACTCATGAGTATGCAAGTCATGCACCTAAAAATCCTGAGAAACACTCTTGCCAAAATGTGTTGCTTTGGCAGCAGGCTGATGAGTAGTTTTGTCAGGAAAATTATTTTTTTTTCTACAGAAGGAAGGCATCTTGCTTCAGAGTCTTAAGACTCAGAGGAAGAATCTTTGCATGGGAAGTGAGAGACAGGGAGGTTTAGGGCGAAACCTACCTTCTAGAAGTAGTCCACTGTGACCTGTAAAAGGTTTAGAGAGTCTGTGTTAATCAGGGAAAAGCCACAGAACCACTCACCCAGGTAAATGTGAACTCCCTAGGGTTAAGCAGTGGTCTATTAGTGGAGCCTTAGCACTTGTTGAAAACTAGCACCAATAGACAGACCAAATGGTAAACAGAACTGGCAGTGCAAGCCTGCTGCTACAAACAGTAGTGTGCAATAGGGACATGACGTTAAGGGTCCTCTAGGTGTAAAGTAACTATGTATGCATCCAGAATGATCAAGGAGAGAAACCTTTGAAAAGTTATCAGTTTGAAAAAGAAATTAATCTTTAACCTTAACAAGTCCAAGACAGGCCTCCAGGTGCCTTGTTTTCTTGAGATTTGAAAATTTACTGAATAAAAACCTTTTCCTTCTTGATCTGGAGAAACACCATGCATGGATCCCTTAAGTAGGTCTAAAAGGAATGATGGCAAAAGACTCTAGCCTGCTCTTTGGGTGGTTTTGGTATGCCTAGAAAATGCAGAATTTCTCTGAAATGAAAATTAGCCCCTTTATGATTTGAAGGCCCCACTGGTCCTTGCTAATGGTTTTCCATTCTTGTAGGAAGAAAGTTAGCCTTACGGCCAGAGAGTAGGAGGGGGAACGTAGCACAAGAAAGCCTCCCCTTGTCCTGTCGGGGGGGGGGGGGGCAAGGCTTGGAAGGGTAGATCCTATTACACCTAGATGAAGATAAAACTCACTATTTTAGATTTCCATTTTTGTCCAATGTAGCCAACAACTTTTCAGCTGGGTATCCAAACAAACTCCTCGTTTGTAGCAGCATCCAGAAGCTCTGCCTTGACCTAGTCAGCGAGTGGTCGAGTCCTCAGCTGTGCATGTCTGCAAATGACTGAGCCAGTGACAACTGCTATGCATGATGCATCTAGTACATAACTGCTTTATTTAGAAAGTGGGTATGTACTCACCTTAATGATCCATCTGTGTTGGTTATCTTCATTTATCCTTGACAGATGGATTATGTTCCAAACACAGAACAGACTTTGCCATTACTACAGCTCACACCAACCAAAAAAAAGTTCTGCACCTTCAATCTGAGGTAAGTAAACATACAAGCCATGTATACATTTTATATATATATATATATATATATATATTCTACATACATACACACATACATATATATGTATACTTCCCTGACGCCAGTGCGCCAGGGATATAAAAAGATGCAGCACACACCATTTTCTCCAATTTTTCTTGCCCCAAATGTCAGGTGCCCCCAAAAAGGGTAGGCTAAAAAAACATAACTTATAAAAGCATGCACTAAAACAATACCTTCATCTACAAGCAAATACACCACATAGGTTGTATAGGATAGAGAAGTACAGATAAGTCCCAGCAAAGAAAGGGAGGTGGTGGGTGGGTAACCTGGACTGCAACAATGAATACACTAACATCTACATTTATGGTAGGTACACAACTGTACTATGTTCATAGTGTTTCACTGTTGCAGTCATTACACTTGGGTTGAATCCCAAAGCTGAGGTTGGGCGGCTGGGTCTAAAAAGAATTAGGTGTGGCTATAAGGCCCTGCAAAACTGCAATGGCAAAGCCTGCTCTGGATATACAGTAAAGAGGCAAGTGGTAGTGCTTAGTAAAAGTGTGCACTGAAGTCCAAGTTGCAGCCTCCAAAATATCCTTGGTTGGTACTCCCCTGAGGAAGGTTGCTGAAGTGGCTGCTGCCCTGGTAGAATGTGGTCTAATGCCCTTAGGCACCGATTTGCCATGTTGTGAATAGCAGAAATGAATGCAGTGTCCTATCCATTTTGAAATATAAGATAGTCTTTTCCTTGTGATCCTGCAACATATGCCACTAAAAGTTGCTTAGTCTTTCTGAAAGGTTTAGTTTTATCCAAGTAGAAGCGTAGCAGTTTGTGTATGTCCAAAGAATGCAGAAGTCTCTCCTTTTATTCTGCGGGTTTGGGTAAAAAGTAGGAAATGAATGGTTTGGTTAAGAGCCACACTGGACACTACCTTAGGCATAAATGTTGGGTTTGTCCTTAGAGAAACCCTGTCCGGATGGAAGGTAATAAAAGGTTCCACAGCCATTAATGCCTGTAACTGAGACTTTTCTTGCTGAAGGTATTGCTAGGAGCAGAGCTGTTTCCATAAGAATTTTATCTCAGCTGTATTGGCTGGTTCAAAAGGAGGCAGTGTGAATTTTTCCAAGACAAAATTGAGGTCCCATGCAGGTATTGGTACTCTCCTTGGAGGTCTTATGTTTTTGGCCCCTCTGAGGAACTGCCTAAACAAAAGATGTGAAAAAAAAGGTGGGTCTGTATTGTAATGAGCTGAAATGGCAGAGGCATGGATCTTAATTGATGAGGATAGGCCTTTGTCCAGCATCTCAGTTAGATATTGTAAAATCTGAGGAATATTTGGAACAAGCGTGTGAACTCCTTGTGCCTGGTTCCAAGCACAGAATCTTCCATTTTTCTGCATAAGATTTTCTGGTGCTGGGCCTACTGGCCTCCAAAATAACATCCATAACTGCTTTACAGAGAAGCGTATTCTGAATGGTTACAGTATCCGCTATGCAGCTAGATTTAGAGTTCCGAGTTAGCTGTGCAGGATCTGATTGTTTTGTTGGGTCAGTAAATGAGGAATTTGAGGCAATGTCCAGGCAGGGCCTTGGGATAAGCTCCTTAGGATTGGGTACCAGTGGTGGCGTGGCGAATCCGGGGCTATCAGTATCATTTGTGGCTTCTAGTCTGACCTTTAGGAGTACCTTGGGGAGGAGAGGCAGTGGAGGAAAGGCATATACTGTAAGGTTGTTCCAGCTGAATGACAAGGCATCCACTTTCCATGCTTGTTTTTGATCAGAGATTCTAGATGGCAGTTGTGAGGGGAGGCAAAAAGATCTATGCCTGGGCATCCCCATTTCCTTATGCTGAAGATTTGTGGATCTAGTTTCCATTCGTGAGGGACCATGAGGTTTATGCTTAGTCTGCCAGAGCATTTGTTTTTCCTGGCAGGAATTGTGCTTGCAGGTGTACGTGGTAGGTCAATGCTGTGTTCCACAAAATCATGGCTGGTCTGCAGAGGGGGTAGGAATGTGTGCCCCCCTGCTTGTTTATGTACCACATGACTGTGGGGTTGCACCCCTGCTTGTTTATGTACCACATTACTGTGGGGTTGTCAGTCTTTATCAGCAGCTGTCCTGGATGAAGTAGGTCCTTGAAGGCTGTCAGGGCATTTTGTACAGCTAGCATCTCTGATTGATGTGTAGATGCCTTTGGCTTGGGGACCATGCGCCCTGAATAAATTTTTCTGCCATGTGGGCCCCCAGGCATAATCTGATGCATCTGTTACTGTTTGCCTGGCTGTGGTAAAGTGAATGGCTGTCCCTTGTGGTGAAAGGCCTGTGCCCACCATCAAAACTCCTGTTGCAGGCAGGGAATGAGTGAAATTAATGATTCCAGGCTGTGGCAATGTTGAGTACAAACACTTTTTAGGTACCATTGTAGTTTCCTCGTATGCAGTCTTGCATATAGAATTAGCAGAAGGCAGGAGGCCATGTAGCCCAGAGCCTGCAGAATTTTTCTTGCAGATAACTGGGTCTTTGTTGCCATGCTTTCGAAGTAAGAAGTCAGTTGCCTTTGTTTGCCTGGCGTGAGATAAGCCATCTGGGCAGTTGTATTTAAGCTTGCACCCAGGAATATTATCTCTTGAGAGGGTACTAGTTTTGATTTTTCGTTTACTGTGTACCCTAGGCAAATTAGTAATCTTTTTACAAACGCCAGATGCTTTAGTAGAATGTCTTTGGTCTCTGCTTGAATAAGGCAGTCGCCCCAAGTAGGGATATATTTGAATTTCTCTGTCTGCAAAAAGCAATTACTGGTGCCAGGCATTTTGTGAAGAGCCTGGGCGCAGTAGATAAGCCAAAGGGCAGTGCAGAGAATTGGTAGTGCATTGAGCCAGCTATGAATCGGAGGTATCTTCTGCAAGATTGTCTGATTGGGACATGCAGGTATGCCTCTGAGGTCCAAAGTTACAAGCCAAGTCTTCTTGCCTAGCATGGGCAGAATCTGCTGCAGTGTAAAAATTTTGAATTTCGGAACGTCCAGAAAAGTATTTAGAATAGACCGGTCAGAGAATTGGTCTCCATGCTTTGTCCTTTCTTGGTATTAAGAAAAGTCGAGTAAAATCCTTGCCCCTGCTATTACTGTGGCACTGGCTGAAGAGCCCTCATGTCTATGAGAGATGAAACTTGGTTTTGTGCCTCTGCCCACTGATAGTGTGGCAGGGCTGGCATACCTTTTGCCTTTGGAAGGGTGTGAAAGTGGAACCTGTAGCCCTGAGAGACTACGTTTAAGACCCATTTGTCCTGGGTGATGTGCCAATTTTGAGAGAAAAGTGCTAGCTTTCCCCCTAAGGGTGCTGCCAAAAGATAAATGCTTGGCATTGGCAGAGGGAAGTCATTGGGACTGTTTTCTATATGGCTATGATTAGTCTTCTCTGCTTTTGGAGGTAGAAGCACCCCATTGTTTGGGCCTGTATGAGCCCTGGGGCTGTTGTCTGCCTCTTAGGGCATCTGTATCCGCCTCTTTGTGGCCTGTCTGACATGGGAAAACACAAATTCTTAGAAGGCCAGTTCCTGCTAAATCTGGGTGGCTGTACCTGTAAGAAATCCTTCACTGTCTGCATAGATTTAGCTTTATCCTCCATTTTCATCAACACCTCTTCTGCCTTAACACCAAAGTATTATGCTGTAATGGAGCATCCAATAATTTTGCTTTAACATGATCCGGCAGAGTCTGTTCCTTTAACCAAGCCTGCCTTCTAATGACAGAACCTGTTACAGCGGCCCTGCAAGAAGCTTCCCAAGTTAATCATAACCACATTGCAAAGTACGTTTTCCCACTTGTTCAGCTGCATGCAATAAATCCTGCAATTCCTTGTTCTCAGAACATTCAGAATTTGTCAACATTTTCTGTTTAAACAGAGACATTAAGTATTGCTGACATTTAAGCATATGAAACTGACAATTTAACACCCTTACAGCCAAGTAGCAAAGTGTAAACTATTTTCCCCCCATCAGTCCAGTGCCCTAGAATCTCTATCCGAGGGGACAGGGTTTTTTGCAGTAGCAGCCTTGACCCCTTTGGGACCCTGAAAAATAGTTTCTCGGTCAGCAGCAGGGTTTTTATATAGAAATTTATGAGAAGCTGGAACCCTGTAGTATCTGTCTGGCTTAACAGGTGCAGGAGGTCAAGAGTCTGGAGACAGGCCGGACTATGAAAATACATCTACAATGTCTAGAACAGGTGGAATAGCAAGAGGTCTGTGCTGAGGTAGTAAAAGAAAGTCTCTGAGCCTTTCCTTAGAATCTGAATAATCTTGGCTCTCCCAGTGAAATGCTCCCTCATGGTATGCAGGGTTTCCCCAAATGAGTTATCCTCAGGGGGAGAAGTTGAAGGAATAGATTCTTCAGCATCAGAATCCCCATAGGGAGGAATAAAGTATCCCTGTTCTGAAGAGGAGTCAGAGGAAAGGGAAACCTGATCAGAGGAATCATATTCAGTGTCTTGCCTAGGCCTCTTATCGGGGGGGGGGATGGGAACCCCTGATTAAAGTAATTAGGTCTTCAAGAAGACAAAAAACTGGAACAGCGAACAACTAATAACCAAAACCAAGCGACACTGTCTGTTCCAATTGGACTCGCAAAAACACCAGCACTTCGTGAATCAAATAAAAACGAATTTTATTACCACACACAATATATCCAGTTAAGCACTTTCATCAAGTAAAGACTTCATCAGAACTACCTTAGACAAACAATTCTCCATTTAAACAAAATATTTAACATCACATGACATTCCTCCTATTAATCCTTAAAGTGCTAGTGTATTTTATAAATCCTCCTTTTCCATGAAACATGTAGCAACCTTACAGTGCTAAGACATACATTCTTATGCAGTTCCTGCCTTTTAAATAACAAATAAAAACATTTATACAGCAACTACAACAGATTAACTATACTTTAATGATAAAAAAACAATTGACTTCATTAAAACATTTAAAAATCATTTAAAAAGTTGATTCATTTGCAAGTTGATCTTCCACTTACATACCATCTAAGATGGGCTTAATTGATATCTGCTCATTTAATCCAGGATATGTAGAAGCATTCAATTTTATTTGCCACCTGACTTCCTTGTCACTTATTTTCTTTTTAATATCACCTCCCCTTGTGTTCATTTTAATAACTTCCAGTATTCCAAATTTAAATGCCGAACATGTAACATTATCTTTTAAGTGTTTCCATAGGGCGTTATTGTAGTCTTCATTTTTAATACTGTATGTGTGATCATAAATCCTATTCCTTAAACACCGGGTGGTCATACCCACGTAAAAACATGGGCAACTGTCACAGGTGGCCAAATAAACTATATTTGTTGTCCTACAATTCCCCCTCTGATATTGAATTCTAGTTTTATTGTAATTAAAAAGCACCATTTCATCCTTGTCTACAATGTACTTACATTGTTTGCAAGTGCCACACTTTGTGGTACCACATCTCCCTCCAATCTCCGTATCCTTTCCAACTTTCCTTTCCAGCAGTACCTTCATATTGTTGCCCTTTCTAGAAACAAAATGTGGCTCATCCCCCACTATTCTGAACACCCTGTCGTCCACCTTTAAAGTGTTCCAATTGTGTTGGATAATTCTCTTTACATCTCTACTAAAGTTGCTGTGTTGCAATACACAAGCCATACCATATTTGTTAAATGATCCTTCTTGGTCACTACAGACTCTATCCCCCTCTAATTGTTTGGCCAAACCCACTCCTAGTAAGGGTTTGTATTTCTTACCCCATTGATTTCTAACATATCCAGTGACATCCACTATCATATCAATCGGGTAACCCCTGTCCTTGAAAAATGTAGTTATTTTTTCAAATTCGTGATCTACATCTTCCTCTTCAGAAGTCATCCTGGCCGCCCGAATGCACTGACCCTTAATAATACTCTTTTTTTGGGCCCAAGGATGATTACTGGAAAAGTGGAAATAGGAATTACTGAATGTGTTTTTCCTAAAAATGTTAGATTTAAATTTTCCATCCTTCAAGGTGATTTGTACATCCAAATAGGGTATGGTTTCATGATGTTTGTTCATAGTGAATTTGAAGTGTTCACTACACGAATTCAAATGTTCATGAAACTTATCTAAAAGATCTAAGTCACCCTTCCACAATATAAAAATATAGTCTAAAAAACGAAAATAACAGGAAATATGTTGGTACCAATGGGTGTTGAAAACATATTCCTTTTCCCAATCGAATACTACAAGGTTGGCATAAATGGGGGCACACGCTGCCCCCATAGCCACTCCCTTCTCCTGTTTGTAGTATTCTCCTTCATACCAAATATAATTGTGGGTTAATACCACTTCCATGAATCCCATAATCAGTAATGTTTTATCCCAAGAAATTGTTTTAGACCACGTGATGCTGTCCTGTAATCTCTGCAAACCTTCTCTAGGTATATTGGAAAAGAGATCAATTACATCTATGGTCACCAACCAATTTACCCCTTGGGCTAGTCCGGGTACCAACCTTCCCAGAAAATCCCAAGAATCCACTACTAGGTGTGGAATTTTCTTGACTAATGGTTTCAACCACCTATCTATGACTTTACCAAAGGGGAAGGTCTTGGACTGGCTCTCAGAAATAATAGGCCTAAAGGGTGGGTTCCCTGAGATCTTTATGAATTTTTGGGATACCCACAATAGTACTAATAATGGGATATCTCACCTTGAGAAATTGATATAAATTAGTGTCTATCCTACCATCCATCAAGAGGTCCTCCAGGTGCAGAACTATTTTGTGGTGCCCTATGTTGACCTTATTCACTGAGGAAACACTATACTTTCCGGACTGTAACAAGATACCATTAATCTTGTTCCTATATTCCTGGGTGGGGTATAAAACCACCCCCCCACCTTTGTCCGGTTTCATAACCCGGATATCCACATTTCCTTGTAATTCTCTCAATGCACCGGATTCTTCCTTTGTTAAGTTATAACTACTTATATTATTCTTTTTACTGTACTTGTAAATTTCATCCAAAATCAATTTCTCAAAAGTACCTAATAAGTGGTTTAACAGTGGAGTGTAAGTACTTTTTATATGAAATTCTTTATCTTGCTTTCTCGTAGCACCTTCAAATTTAACTTTCAAATTCAATTTTCTGATGTATTTCTTATCAATAATACTATCTACCACATTGAATTTAGCACAGGGGATGAACTTCATCCCCTTAGATAGTAGGGTGAAGTGTTCTTTCCTAAGGGGCACATCAGTGTAGTTGTAAATAAAGAAGTTCTCAAAGGAACAAGTAATATCATCAACCCTGATAATCTCATTAGTTGTAACTTCTCGAACACATTTTGTTACTTCTCTAACACATTTCTTTACTTGGTGACCCTTCCCCTTAGATGGTAGTCCCCCCCCTGGTCTGCTTTGCCTTGTTTGGTGGTCCTCCCATACTTCTCCCCCTAAAAAATCATAGTTGTTGTTATTGTGGTTGTTAGGTGTTCGGTTATTGAACCTACCCCCACCCCTTTTATATCCATCTCGAATATGCATGGTGTTGTACTTATTATCCACCCTACCATTTGTCCTATCCGGTTGTCTGTTTTTAGAAAAATTATATGGTTTGTACCCCTTCCTAGTCGTGTCCTTTTCCCATCTGTATGCCTCTCCTTTGTTGTACTGTTCTAGATCTCTATTTAATTTCCTACACTTTCTTTCAAACTGTTTAGTGGTGATACTCCCTACCCAGTTGAATTGTGTATCATATAGAGATTCAAATTCATCAAATAATACATCATGAATAATGCTGTTATTTAAATCATCCATTTCAGCCAACAACGTACATATTCTATTGTCATTACAACTAATAATGTACTCCATAAAAGTAAAACCAAACCCGTCAAACATTTTATTACATTCACTTTTATTTTTATCATTCATTACTATCCCCATAGGGATTTTGAAAAACCGCAACCCCATAGGGACCACACCACTGTCCAAACATTTCTTTAGGTAGTTGTTATCCAACTGCAGAGTCTTGAGTGTTTTCAACTTCTTCCCAAATGCTACAATTAAATCTTTTAGTGTGCTATCACCACTCCGGACGCCTTCTTTATTCAAAGTATAGCCACCGTTAGGTTTAAGATAATCATTAAAGTCAAATTGCCCTTCCACAAAGTTGTTATATTCGGCCCGCCCTTTAACTCTAAAGCTTTGTTGAACAACGGGCTTTTTTACAGTACCTGCACCCTTTTCAAGTGCCGTGAAGGCGTAGGTCCTCTTCGGCACTGTTCGTTTCGGTCGCGCACCGGTTTTAATGAAATCCACCTCCGATCCGTTCCTATCACCTCCAGAACCATTTCTGAGTATGGAATTGTGCTCCGGTCGGGATCCATGAGAGGCTGGGCCCTCCAGTTCATCACGACTCATCCGAACGCTCCTACCATCCTTCTGATCTCCATTACGGCCCTCGAAACGCGTCGACGTCACTGACCTGTTGTGGCCTACCGCAGGGTTAGGTTGTGTCATCAGGTCTATCAACCTTGTTAACTCTCCTCGCATGATAGCCATTTCGGACTGAAGCCCCCTGATCTCGTCTCTTCGGGGGGAAAAAATAGAAGGTAACTCATCAAGAGAGTCCATGATTGTAATACAACCAAGAAGACAAAAAGCTGGAACAGCGAACAACTAATAACCAAAGCCAAGCGACACTGTCTGTTCCAATTGGACTCCCAAAAACACCAGCACTTCGTGAATCAAATAAAAACGAATTTTATTACCACACACAATGTATCCAGTTAAGCGCTTTCATCAAGTAAAGACTTCATCAGAACTACCTTATAGACAAACAATTCTCCATTTAAACAAAATATTTAACATCACATGACATTCCTCCTATAGATCCTTAAAGTGCTAGTGTCTTTTATATATCCTCCTTTTCCATGAAACATATAGCAACCATACAGTGCTAAGACATACATTCTTATGCAGTTCCTGCCTTTTAAATAACAAATAAAAACATTTATACAGCAACTACAACATAAGGCGTTATTGTAGTCTTCATTTTTAATACTGTATGTGTGATCATAAATCCTATTCCTTAAACAGAGTAGAGTCTGTAGTGACCAAGAAGGATCATTTAACAAATATGGTATGGCTTGTGTATTGCAACACAGCAACTTTAGTAGAGATGTAAAGTGTGTGGTAATAAAAATTCGTTTTTATTTGATTCACGAAGTGCTGGTGTTTTTGGGAGTCCAATTGGAACAGACAGTAATTAGGTCTTCAGCCATTTTGAGCATCTGTTTTCTTAGGCATGGAAGTCTGTCCTGGAGAATGCTGTACTCGTTTCCTTGTCTTTAAAACTGTTTTAGTCTTTGTTGCTGAAGTTGGATTGCTATAAAGCTGTGTAGGTCTGAAAACACCCTCAAAAGCAGATGCCTGCTCAGCAGCTCCGGACCCATCTGAGGGATTAGTTTCCGAAGGCCCAGTACCTTGAGTACCCAGTGGCCTAGCTGTCTCCACGAGGGAATCTGAGGCGGCCTGTGGCTCTGAGGTAGCGGGTGTCAGGGGCTGCGAAAGCGCCTCAATGAGAACCGGCAAACCGGCGACTGGCCTAGAAGAGGCTTAGTCCGTTTTGGACCTCGGATGCCTGTCCTTTTCTTTTTCCTTGCACTTTTCATGAACTCCGGTCGTCGGCTGTTACGACAGCATTATGTAGTTAAACCTTCGGCCAAAGTAATGAAAATCAAAATCGTACCGATACTTAATAGTGCGTTGGTTAAATCTAGCATAAAACGGACGACTAGCAACGTCATGGTCAGGGCTTAGGCAAGGAATACAGTAAGAATGAAAATCCTTATGAGGTATTTGCTTCCCACAAGAAATACAATTAACTTTTTCTGACTCCGGTCTGGAGCAGTTTCCATAACAGGGTACTTAGCTTTATAGAAGACTTTGGATCTAAAATTCAAATTCGAAAATCTCAGGAGTCTGCCGACCAGCACTTGCGAAATGCTTTTGGTTCGGGCACCGCGTGGCAAGAAAAGACTGAAGAAAATGGCATCAGCTGCATCTTTTATACCCTTGGCGCACTGACGTCAGGGAAGAGGCAACAGCAACTGACGCCGGACCAGGACTTTGGAATTCAGGCCGACTGCGGGTAGCCTGCCAGCAGGATAACCCAAGTGTAATGACTGCAACAGTGAAACACTATGAACACCCTTAGCTATCAAAGGACCTGGGAGGGAAGGCATAGAGAAGACCGGAGGGCCAATCGTGAACTAGAGCGTCCCTGGGTGTTACCCCATCCGGGGGAATAAGGGTAAAGTAGCTGCTGCATTTGGCATTGAGGGGGCTGGCAAATAGATTGCAGAAAGCCTAACCCCAATCTGCAGAAAATCCGTTCCGCAACATGTTCTTTCAGGGACCACTCGTGAGGCAACAGAATAGCTCTGCTCAGCCTAGTCTGCAATCACGTTGGACTTCCTCAGAATGTGCATTGCCACTAGAAAGCGCTGGTAAGATGTTGCCCACTGCCACACTCTAAGAGCCTCTCTGCAAAGGGGATACGTCCTGGTTCCTCCCAGTTTGCTCAGATACCAGACCACAGACACGTTGTCCGAGTGGATTGCAAAAAGAGGAAGAAAGTTGTGAAGTGCTTGCAACACTAATAGCACCGCTCTCGTCTCCAAGATATTGATATGCAAATGGATCCTAGTGCTCCTGCCACATGCCTTGGACAGTCCTGCCGAGATAATGCCCCCCCCACCCACCCGATCTGGGAGGCATCCGTGGTCAGAGTGGCAATCTTGAAAGAATGAAAGGTATACCAGTGTTGAGATTGCTGGTCTGAAGTCACCAGCACAGATTCTGCTTGCACCTGTCGGTTATTACAATAAGATGGGAGAGAGGAAGGTGCTGAAGAGACCATTGGGCAAAAAGTAGCCACTGAAGAATCCTCATGTGAAGGACTGCAAGAGGGACTAGCAGAACCATGGCAGCCATGGTACCCAACAGCTGGAGGACCACTTTCGCCTTGACCTTCAATGGTAGTAGAGCATAGACTTGTTGCTGTAAAACATGAATTCTCTCTTCTGGCAGGAAAACCTTCATGAGCACGGTGTCTAATTTGGCGCCGATAAAAGGTGACATGCTGTGAGGGCAACAAAGCAGAATTTTCCCAATTCAAGGTGATTCCCAGACTTTGGCACAGTGCAATAGTTGGCGTCCCTGGTCTGTAGTAGTAGATGCCTGGTGATGGCAGACAGGAGCCAGTTGTCCAGGTACGGAAACACTTGGAATCCCATACGTCTCAAGTGAGCTGTTACCACTGCCGTGCATTTGGTGAACACCCTGGGGGCTGTGGTGAGACCAAAGGGCAGGGCGCAAAACTGTAAATGACTGGCTCCCAGCCAGAAGCATAGGTGACCTCTGGATGCCCTGTCCATTTTTTTATATGGTAGTAAGCATCCTTGAGGTCGATGGAGCACATCCACACATCTTTCCCTAATAACGGGAGAATTGACTAACGTGTCCATGCGGAACTTGGACTTCTCTACATGAAGGTAGAAACAGGCTGAGATCCAAAATGGGTCTCCGGTCCCCTGTTCTTTTCAGCACCAAAAAGAATCTGGAGTAAGTCCCTAATCCTACTTGGTCTGAGGGAACAGGCTAGATGGCTCCTTTTAACAGCGACTTTTGAACTTCCAAGTTTGCGGAATACCTTTGACTGGGTGGAATGTCTGGGATTCTTTTGTTTGGAGAAGGAGATGAAAGAAAGGTAATGTGATAACCTCTGGAGATCATCTCTAACACCCACTCATCTTGGATGATGTCTCGCCAGGCTTCTGGGTATAGAGAAATGTGACCACCGACTGGCTCCAGAGATGCGCAGTCGGGCCCCCTCTCAGGAATGCTGGTAGGGGGAGCCACGAAAGGAATCACGGTCCTCCTGGTTACGTGGGCCTCCCCTGCCTCTAGGGTGGCGTCTACCTGAATTTCCACCCCCTCCTCTGGCTCTGGAGGGGGCATCACTGTGCGTTGTGAAAAAACCTCTGATTTTCTGAACATTTCCCACCCTTCTTGCCCTTGGGATAAAGTCTAGAAGGCATGGAAAAACAGACTCCCACGGCAGACAGGGTTTTTCCTTCCTGCTCGCACCTAGTCAGTATCCTTCACCTTGGTTCCAAATAAGGATGAACCATCAAAGGGCATGTTGGTGAAGGTAGACTTGAAAGCCTCTGCGAAGTTGCACAGACACATCCAGGAAATGTCTCCTAAGAGAAACTCAGAAACCTGCAACCCTGCTCGCTCCATCGGCTGTGTAGGAGATCAGCCTCATGATGGAGTTGGCAATAGAATTTAGTGTAGACATCTGTGCATTGACTGTGCCACAGCATCAGAAACTTTACCCTGTAGAGAATCTCCCAACTCCTTTAGGAGATCTCTTTGGAGCAGTGTAAAATGCGCTAAGTAGTTCAGCGACCGCAGTGTAAAGGCCGCTGAAGAGAACACATGCTTCCAATACCTGTCCATAGCCCTGGACTCCTTGTTAGGGGGATGGACAGTAGATGAAGTTTCTGCAAGTTCCTTCTTGGTGGCTGCTGCTACCATGGCATCTACTGGAACGCCTTTTGAAAGAAATTCTCCATCAGGGGGAGCGGATAAAAACTTGCTGGGTCTCCTAGGGACCGGTTCCAAAGTGTCCGGAGTTTCCCACACCTTTCGACAAACGAGGTCCAGGAGTTCGAACAGGGGAAAACCCAAGAGGCGGAAGGTTGGGAACCAAAGGCCTTCAGGAACACAGACTCCACCTCAGAAGGGTCTTTAGATGGCCAGTCGCCTCTTAGTATTTCCAAGATATCTGAAGAGATGGTCAGAAGACTACTTAGGGGACCCCTCTGATTCCTCAAGGTCGGTGTAAGATGCGAGAGACTCGACTTGGGAGTCAATGTGCTTCCTCTTGCACACTTTCTGGGTGGCTCCTCAGGTAAAAAACCCGGGGAGGCTTCAGAAACCTGGGGATCACTCATGGAGGTATCCCAAGGCCTTAGGTCTCCTCTGTCCCTAGATAGAGGATGATCCGATACAGATATCGGTGCTGGAGGGGGAAGAGTGCCGGTACCATAGGATGCAGCTGACGACCGGGCCAGCACACTCCTCGTGACCTCGAAGGCAGATCCCCCCGGCTTTAAAGGTAATGCAGAAGACAACCTCGAAGCCTAGGAAATAAGGGCCGAAGCCGATGTCAGGTCCATGCTCACCTGAGCCAAAGTGCCGAGGAAGGTTCGGAGCCGAAAAAGATTGACCAGATATCGCCCTCTTGGAGAGCTGTGGTCCTTGGACCCCATGGACAGCACCGACTGGGTCTGAGCGGAGATCGGATGAGAGGCGCCAGAAGGGGCAACTGGAGCCGATCGAGGCATCAGACGGAACCAACAGCTCTGGCTCTGAAGAAAAGTCGAGGAAGAAAAGCCAAAGATGAAGGGGGAATGGGCTCCCGAGCAAATTGAGCCAGAGCCAAAAGCAATTTAGCCAGCACCAATGACTGAAGCAGTTTCTTCACCATTCTATCATCATCGGAAAGTGTCCTGGAGGATCTAGAGGACATGGTCAGGGATCTGGATCTCCCTATAGAGGGAGACCTACGAGTAGGGGAAGGAAGGAAGGAAGAACCGGATGAAATGCCTGCAATGCTAACAGCATCGCTCAGTTCCAGAACGCTGGTGTGTGTTGGCCTCCAAATCAGATTGTACTATGTATGTATTCTACCCATGTTCCAAATGTCAGCTGTTCCAAATGTCAGCTGTACACCACAAATCTATTAATTACCTTTATTTTTAAAATTAATATTTTTTTTGTTAGTTTTCTCCACTATAACCGTTTATGCGCCGCATACCACTGTAAACATATGTCTCTTGTAACTTGTGTGTATACTCATCCTGTCTAAATAACTAAATGTGTCTAATTTTTCTTTGTGGAGCTTTTCTCCCCGGGCCTCTGCTGAAAAAGGGCCTTTTCAGCTCAGTCACCCCTGGTTAATAAATTTAAAATAAATAAAACACTCACGGAAACACAAAAGGCCAACCGACCCAAAATTTTATAGCAGAAAAAGACAAATCCAGTAAAAAGTCAAATCTGGTTAAATCGACACAATCGGTTATCACAATAAGGCTAACAGCAATAAGAAAAGCACTTCACACGAAGTTAAAAACTGCTAACAAGCAGAATAAAAAACGAAATGACTGCCACGGCCAACCAAAAGAAACTTCTGACTGAAGATGCAAGCCAATGAGATCTGGGGAATGTGCGCATGCATCATGAGATACCTATTAGCCACGAGCCAATCAGAAGTTTACAGGCATTCTAAGCGGCAGAGTCAGAGCAGAGGATTGGCTCCGAACCCACACAATAATGGAGGCGAGATAAGACTACATAACATTACTTTTTTTGGTGTTTGCATAAATGGAGAGTGGAGCAGAGGGGACATGGGATCCACAATAAACACGGGTGAGCGAGTCCTCAGCATGTAGGATGTGTGCTAGGCATGGGATCCAATGACTTTGGATCTGTAATCTTGGTAGGATTGGATGACTCAATAGGATCCATACTTTGTCTTTCTGAATCAGATGATTTGCAAAATTTTCTATGCTGGCTCAGAGAAGTTGAGACTTTGGAAGCCAATGTTTCCTGTGCTCCAAAGAACTTTTGAAGATTTACTGTAGGTTTGCCCCCGAAGAGGATGAAGATGAAGGTAGAAGCAATCCCGTAAGGACAAGCTTGTTACGTCTGACTTTTTTTTTTTTTTTTTTTTTTTTTTTTTAAAGCTATGGCTCTACAATACAGCCCTGCCTGCACAAATTACACAGTCCTTAAGTGAGCTGCTCCTAAGCAATAAATGCACCCCTTGGGGGCATCTGAGTTAAGGATTTTATGCCCACAGGAAGTGCATTTCTTAAAACCTGTTGGCTTATCAGCCATGACAGAACAAACCTATCAATGGTAATAAAGAATACACTGTTTAAAAAAGCAGAAATTAAAACAGAAATACTACTAAAAATGGACAAGCTTTAGTTTGTATTAAAACAGAAGTCCAGACGCTGAAAACTGGAGAAACTAAGAGGTTTAAAAATATACATCTCAAGTATAACGCACTATAAAGAGAAAGAAAAATTGGCTGAATGGAATTAAAGCACGTTACCATATAGGTAAGCTTTAACGCTGAAAGAGAAGATTCTACTTCTATGCTTGATGGAGGCAAATGAGATAGAGGTATTTGGGATGGACTAGGACACAATGGGTCTGGGGGGAGGCTGAAGAGATGGATCCAAAGCCTGTAGTATGCAGTAGAGTAGGATCAGAGGATCAGATCCGTAACCCATATGTTGAGGAAGAATGAAAAGGAAATCAGATCCCTCACTATGCCATACTATTAAAAATGCATTAAAAAAAATTAACTAAAACTACCCAAAACAAAAAAATTCAGAACCATCCTCCATTCATCTATGCAAGGTACTTAAAACCCAGTCAGAAGAAACAATACAGCCCACTAATTCATGGAAAACTATTCCAAATAGTATACCTGGATGTCTGGTGTGCGTGATACATAAAATTATCTTGAACGATAGACTCATCACTAAAACTGGTCTCCCAAACCAACCTCAAAATATTTCATTTATCAAACCCCAACATAGTCCACATAAATGCCCATAAATTAATACACTACAGAATATATACACATGCACATTTTTTACATTCACACATCCTCCTAATCTACAAAATGATTTTACTCTGCAATCCAAGTGTCACTTTAAAAATGAAAGTTACACAATTCTTCCTAAAATCTGTTCATGAATTAACATGCAAATCTAGAAATCTAAACTGCTCTATAATCTATTCTGCACAACTCCAGAATCAGAAGCACAAATGAAAAGCATTAAGTTCTAAAAGAAGCAATGAATTCTAAATATGCAAGGCCCAATTAAAATGACATGCCTTAAAACTTATACAACGACCCCCCCTATTAATATTCTAAAACATGCACGCTGACCAGAGTTATAGTAATGGAAAAAGGTCCGGTCGCCCAGACTTTTTCCATTAGTATAACTCTTTTTACAGCAACAAAGAATGCAAGATCTCCGTTGCTTTTTACACACAGTCTCACTATGTTAAACATAGCGAGACACTTTGTAAAAAGCAACGGAGATCTTGCGTTCTCCGCTGCTTTTTTCAAAACTGTCTTACTATGTTAAATGGGTTTAACATAGCGAGACAGCTTTAAAAAAGCAACGGAGATTCACCATTGATTTTTTAAAAGCAATCTCGCTATATTAAACACCTTTAACATAGCGAGACTGTTTGTAAAAAGCAACAGAGATCTTGCTTTCTCCATTGCTTCCGCCCACAGCTATGATGTACTGTGTAAGCATACACATGCACAATGCATCAGAACTACCACAGAATACCATACAGCTGCAGAAGGGCAGCAAGGAGGCATTATACAATGCCATTATTTAAGAAAAGTATTTTTTTTTCCTTAAATATCATTGTATAATAGCAATGACTCACTTCTGGGTGTGGGTAATGCTGGATTTACCCACAGTTGTCTTTGTTTGGCCACTAGGGCTTCGCCCTTGTGACTAAACACCAACCGTCGGTAAATCCAGCATTATCTAGGCACGGGTTATTGCTATATTAACCTCTGGCAAACTGGGTCACATTTCTGACTGCCAGCAAGCTTTACAGAAATGAACAAACTGCACAAAATGAAAAATTTAGCAAAAAAAAATCTTGCTAATGAATAATAAAATGTGACTGCTTTATTTTTTTTTTTTAATCACTGCAATACCACAAGTTCAGTGCCACAACTGCTGCAACAGAACAAAGGTTATGCGAGAGGCTCCCCTTGAAGCACTGTCTGCTTGAATTGAGTGAGGCAGTCTACACAAGTAGTGCAGAAGTCACTTTAAGAACGTAGCATAACTAGCACGCAGAAAGAATGAAATCTACAAAACAAACATCTATAACACTGCCTTACAACAAACTAGAGTTGATCTGCTGGCACACAGGTGGAGTGCGCCTGTCTTCACCCAGAGATAGGAATTTTGTTAAAAGTAGCTCAAATACCAAAAGGTCAGCTGCAGAAGGGAAAACCAGCCAGAGATGCTGCAAACTGGATCCCAGGGAATCCAACTTTGGTAAGAAATCTCTGCAACGACAGGAGTCTGCTCCAGTAGCACAGCACTGGAAAGTTTACCCCATACAGGACAACCAGCATATAATACACATGCGCCTATAAAGCAGAGCTAGCAGACATGATGGGGAGAGAGTAAACTACTCCCAAAGACAGAATATGAGCTGTAAACAAACCACTGTAAGCAGATGTTCTTGGCAGTAAACAAATCTCAATTCCAAACAATTACTTACTACAAACTACTAGTAGCCCAAAAGCTCACCCCCCCCCAATGCAAATACAGCTTCTGCAAATTAAGGAAAATAATGAAAACGTGATTTATACGCTGCCTACACAATACAAAGTAAAAGGTCCAAACTCACAAGCAGCTCGAGAATGTCAAGGATGGAGTAAGTAGCCATCCAAACAGAGAATGATGGCTAAACAAGCTCAAAAGTGAGGTCTTGGTGCATATTAGCTTATACATGTTAAGAGCTCAGTACATTAGACCCAGCATCGGGGACCTGATGGAAATATAGCAGGTTGAATCCTAACCAGTAAAAAGCAAAATGACTGCCAAAAGACATAGGATAAGATGGATGAACCCTTAAGGGCATACTTAAGGAGACCCAACTCCCTATTTTATCAGACGAGAATGTCTGGTAAGGGCAGAAATGGGAGGACAAAAGGCTTGAAATGAAAAAGTCACTATCGTTACATGACCAGTGAATGCAATTTACAGTAGGTGGTATACCCACCTAGCAGATAAAGATGACCGAGCAAGCGCTATGCAAGATCCCCTTTTTGGCGCCACTGAAGGACAGACATTTCCTTCCTACAAAGACTACCAGCCAACAAGAAACTGCTGTTCAGTCCTCAAACACGTGCACCAGATTCAAGAACCTAAGCTGAACGGTTTTAAGGCCACTGAATACAAGGGTTCCCCCTCTAACCTGGTTTCTGGCCTAGGAATTAAGGACATAAATCAAAACAAAGATCTAGACCAATTCAGAAACTAATTTCATGAGGAAATGTGGGGTGGTCCAAAAGGACAGCTTACCCTTATGAAAAGAAACACTTCTTTCCAACTCTCTACAGCAGTGGTTAAAACCACCAGAACGTTTTACCAGACATAAAAGTAAACACTGTTCAACCAGCAGTTTTGAAAAGGGGATTCACAAACCTACTGGTCATGAAGTTCACATCCAATAGCATGAATAGATTCTTCAAAAAATTCATCCTCCTCCAGCTCAGTAAAAACCTGGCTTAAAGAGTAGAGAGTAATTAGTGCCAAATGAAAACCTATGCTTACCCCCCCCCCCCCAAAAAAAAACATGCCAAAACAAATTTCAGTTTTACCTCCTCTGCTACAGTTTAAACACTCAAAAGTACAGTTTTGTACCTACCATAAATGTAGTTGTCCGATAGATATGCAACTGCAGTCATAACATATGGGTTGTCCTGCCTCAGGCAGCCCTCAGTCGGCCGGATTCCAAAGTCTGGGTCCGACGTCGGCTGATGCCGCATTTCTCTCCGACGTCAGTGCGGCTGGAGTATATAAGCATCAGCCGACGCCATTTTCTTCAGTGTTTCTTGCCCCAGATGCCAGGTGCCCTCCAAGGAAGACTGTAATCAAATTGGAAGACAAAAACAGGATTCCAGACAAATAAGTAAGCAATAAACAGATACACCATAACAGATATCCCCAGCTAAGAGAAACAGGGATAGGAGTGGACCCAAGGCATAGAGGGGTATGGAGGGAGGGAAAATCCGACTGCAGTTGCATATCTATCGGACATCTACATTTATGGTAGGTACAAAACTGTACTATGTCCTTCAAGAATGCAACTGCAGTCATAACATATGGGTTGAGTACCATAGCTTAGCTGGGGGAGGAGGAATGTTCTAGGAAAGAGATGGTGTGGCAATCAAACCCTGCAGGACTGCCAAAGCAAAGCCTGCTCTGGATCTGGAGTATAAAGGGAGATTGTAGTGTTTGGAGAATGTATGCACGGAGCTCCATGTAGCAGCTTCTAGAATGTCTTTTGTAGGCACCCCTCTTAAGAATGCTGTAGAGGTGGCTGTAGCTCTGGTGGAGTGTGGTCTGACATTGGCTGGGACATTCTTCCCATGGAAGGAATAACAAAATCTGATGCAATGTCCAATCCATTTTGAAATAGTCTGTTTGGAAATTGCTTTTCCTTGTACTCCAGGGGCGTAAGCTACAAAAAGCTTATCAGACTTCCTACTGGTCTTGGTTCTGTCCAGGTAATAGCGAAGTTGTCTGTGAATGTCCAAGGTATGCAACAGTCTTTCCCCTTTGCTCTCAGGATTGGGGAAGAAGGTAGGCAGGTGAATAGCTTGATTTAAAGAAACCCTGGATACCACCTTTGGCATAAAAGTAGGGTTGGTTCTTAAGGAGACCCTGTCTCTGTGAAAGATTATGAACGGTGGTATTGCCATTAGGGCCTGTAGTTCCGAAACCCTTCTTGCTGAGGTGATTGCCAACAGGAAAGCCGTCTTCCATGAGAGAAATTGTAAGCCCACTGAAGCTGCTGGCTCAAAGGGAGGTAGAGTCAGTTTTTCTAGGACAAAGTTGAGGTCCCAAGCTGGCACTGGAACCTTTCTTGGTGGCTTAATGTTCTTGATTCCCCTGAGGAATTGCCTTAAAGGATGTGAAAACACAGGTGGATCAGTGTTGTATCTAGCTGAAATAGCTGAAGCATGTATCTTTATGGAAGAATAGGAGAGTCCATTCTGTAGCATATCTGCCAAATATTCCAGGATGAGTGGGATGTTCAATAATGATGCATCATGTCCCTTGCTGGTATTCCAAATGCTGAATCTCTTCCATTTTGCTAAGTAAACCTTTCTGGTGGATGGTCTTCGAGCTTCTGTTAATATCCGCTGAACTTCCTTGGAGAGAGATACATTGAGGTTATTCATGGAATCTCCCAAGCTGTTAGCTGCAGCGTCTGAAGGTTTGGATACACTGTTTTTAAGTTGTGTTGAGTCAAAAGTAGGGGCCATTGGGGAAGGGCCCACTTTTTGTTGTGACATATGCTCCGTAGTAGTGGATACCAGTGTTGTCTTGGCCAGTCTGGAGCTATTAGGATCCCCTTGGGCCTCTCTGCTTTGATCTTTAGTAATACTGTGGTCATCAGTGGCAGAGGTGGAAATGCATAGATTTTTAGGGAGTTCCAGTTGAATGAAAGAGCATCTATTTTCCAAGCTTGTGGATATGTGTTTGAACAGAATTTTTGTAGATGATGGTTGAGGTGGGAGGCAAATAGGTCTACTTCTGGCCTGCCCCATGTCGAAGTGAGTTGTGTGAAGATTTTCGGATGCAACCTCCACTCGTGTGGATCTATGAAATTCCTGCTTAGGCTGTCCGCCAGCACATTGTCTTTGCCTGGAACAAACTGGGATGGCAAATGTATGTTTAGGCTCCGTGATTTTTCCCAAAGATTCATTGTCAGTCTGCAAAGGGGGTAAGAATGGGTGCCCCCTTGCTTATGTACCACATCACAGTGGTGTTGTCTGTCCGTATCAGACGATGACCTTGTTGAACTTGTTGTCGAAAGGCCTCAATGGCATGCATTACTGCCAGCATTTCCTTTTGGTTTATATGCAGATGTGTTTCCTTTGGAGACCATTGTCCTTGTATACATCTGCCCTCCATGTGCGCCCCCCATCCAAGGTCGGAGGCGTCTGTGGTCATGGTCTGTGTTATCTGAGGTTTTTTGAATGACATACCTGTGTTTGCCTGGCTTACAGAGGCCCAACATAGGAATTCCTTTTGTAGGCAGGGAATGAGCGGTATGGTTGTCTCTAGGTTGTTGCTGTGCTGAGACCATAGGCTTTTTAGGTACCATTGAAGCTTTCTCATGTGTAGTCTTGCTAATGGAACCAGGAGAATGCAGGATGCCATGTAACCCAGGGCCTGTAGGAATTTCCTTGCAGTCATCTGGGTGAGTTTTGCCAAACCTTTGAAATGAGTTAACTTCTCTTGCTTGTCTTCTGTCAGGTAAGCCATTTGAGAGGCTGTGTCTAGATTGGCTCCTAAGAAGGTTATTTGCTGGAATGGCTGAAGTCTTGACTTTTGGAAGTTGACTGTGTATCCCAGAGCCTGTAGCAATTGTATGACATAGTTCAAGTTTTTTGTCAAAATCAATTTGTCGTCCGCTTGTATGAGGCAGTCGTCCAGGTACGGGTAAATTTGGATCCCCTGGAGCCTGCAATGAGCAATTACTGAAGCCAGGCATTTTGTGAATACTCTGGGCGCAGTAGATAAGCCAAATGGCAATGCTGAGAATTGCTAATGCTCTGGTCCTGCAAGAAATCTGAGCTATCTTCTGCAGCTGTGTCTGATAGGGACATGCAGGTATGCCTCCTTTAGGTCCAGAGTAATCAGCCAAGACCCCTTGCCCAGCATGGGAAGGAGTTGCTGTAGAGTCAGCATTTTGAACTTTGGTACTATGAGAAAGGTGTTTAATGCGGACAAATCCAGTATTGGTCTCCATTGAGTTTCTTTTCTTGGAACAAGGAACAGTCTTGAGTAAAACCCCTGGCCTTGTTCTTGTTGTGGAACTCTTTCTATTGCTTTGATCTGAGCAAGCAGAGAAATTTGCTTGATAGCCTCTGCCCTCTGGTTTTGTGGTAGGTTCGGCATGCCTTGTTTTCTTGGTAAGGTATGAAAGTGGAACCTGTAACCTTGGTCTATAATGTCCAAAATCCATTTGTCCTTTGTCAATTTGTGCCAATTGTCTGAAAACAGAGATAATTTTCCGCCCAAGGGAGCTTCTATTTGCTCCTTGGTCAGCGGAAGTAGAGGAAAGTCATTGAGATTGTCCCTGTGGGGCAGGGGAGACCCCTGTGTCACTTCTTTGGTTTGCTGGTTGCCATTGTCGTCCCCTGTAAGAACCTCTGTATTGTCCTCTTCCTCGGCCACACCTGTTTTTACCCCTTTGATATCTTTCAGGATTAGGAAAGGACCAGTTTTTAGAAGGCCAATTCCTGCTGAATCTGGGTGGCTGAACCTGGGGGAAATCTTTGACCGTCTGAACTGATTTGGCATTTTCCTCGATGAACTTAAACGCATCTTAAGCATTAGCACCAAAAAGCTTGTTCTTTTCCAAGGGTGCATCAAGAAGTTTTGCCTTAACATGATCTGGTAGAGGTTGTTCTTTTAACCATGCATGTCTACGAATGACCGCCCCTGTCATAGCTGCCCTACATGAAGCTTTCAATGCATCATATCCACACTGCAGAAAGTGATTGCTGACTTGCTGAGAATTATGTACAGCTTCCTGCAAAGACTTCCTGTCTAAAGGTTCAGGAGAGGCCAATGTTTTCTGTAAATCATCTAACAGGTAATCCTGATATTGAAACGTATCAAAGAGGCAATTCAGAACTCTCAAAGTAGTGGAGGTGTAGACATTTTTCCCCATCTCTCTAAAGACCTAGCTTCCCTGTTGGAAGGCAAAGGATTTTTGGAGGTGGATGCTGAAACCCCTTTAGGTCCCTGAGAAATAACTTCTAAATCAACAGCATGGGCCCTAAAGAAATGAGAATGTGTTGCTGGGACCCTATAATATCTGTCTGGCTTGGCTGGAGCAGGAGAAAGAGTATCCGGGGTAACACTGGAGTCAGAGTATAAATCATCCAAAACATCCAGCACAGGAGGTATAGCCAGGGGCCTGTGTTGGGGCTTTTTAAGGAGTGACCTTATCTACAGCAATGGTCTCGGGCATTTCCTCGGTTTCAGTATCCGGAGGAAAATCTATAACTGGCGGTGTGGCCTCCGGTACCGGAGGTATCAGTAATGCGGTGTCTTCGGTTCGCAACGGTGAAATAACCGTCTCAGGGGGAACCGGAGCACTCGCGGTAGGTTTTGGTGTGGAGTCGGTGGAAGACGCGGGGTGAGGATGTTGGTCCCGGTCTTTTCGTTTCTTAGGAGTCTGTGATGTCGGAAGTTCCGACGGCATTGTATAAGCAAATTTACCGCCGAAAAAGTCTTCAGCGAACTCCGCCCGGCGCCCGAGAGTGCGCTTATTGAAGCGAGCACAGGCGACACAGGCCGAGACATCGTGGTCTGGGCCAAGGCAAGGAAGACAGTAAGAGTGGAAATCCTTATGAGGTATCTGTTTACCACAAGACAGACAATTGTTAACTTTTTCAGTAATTTCTGACATCGGCTGAGGCAAGAAAAGGTCCCCAACGGGGTACTTAGCTTTTTTGATGACTTCGGATCGAAGTATACAGGAGCTGACCGACCGGCACTTGCGAACTGCTTCTGCTTCGGGCACCGCGCGGCAAGAAAGACTGAAGAAAATGGCGTCGGCTGATGCTTATATACTCCAGCCGCACTGACGGAGAGAAATGCGACATCAGCTGACGTCGGACCCAGACTTTGGAATCCGGCCGACCGAGGGCTGCCTGAGGCAGGACAACCCATATGTTATGACTGCAGTTGCATTCTTGAAGGACATCTCATTGGTTCAACTATTGACAAAATCTTGAATGTGATGTTAATCACAAAAATTACAAACTACACAATAAAACCCTTCTTCAGACTACTAGAAAATACAGCATCTGCCCTTCTAATGCAAATGCTCTCATATGCAGTTTTCACTTTTTACCAGCCTTCACGCAACCCAATTTTCTAAACCTATAATAAAGCTACTACAGACCTCAACAAAACCTATCCCTACACAGCAATCCAACAACTAAAGCGGCTAGAATCCCACAACTTTAGCTTGTTTTAAATCTAATAATTTAAACCCCCCCCCCCAACCATTCCCATCTCCACTAACTTGAAGTTACTCACTCGTGAACCAAGAGTCTCAAAGTTCCTGTTAAAACTCATATCAAACCAACTCATGGTACTACTCTGTACTCCTGATATACATGTATGCATGCAAGCAAACATTCTCTTTCTATACAAGTGTATGTGCGCGCGTATATACACACACACACACGTATCAAAATCTGTACATCTATACACAGACATTACATTTAGATATTATAAGACAGTGGAACTCCCTTCCCACTATTTAAAGGGTTATGAAATAAATGCCAATTCAAATCTAAAAACTTCACCTCCAATCATTATCCCTACATCATAGCCTAGTATCCATCTGTTAAGAGGTTTCTAAAGGTTTTTGTTGGGGAGTATATTTATTGTCAGCCTCTGCCCAGCAACAAAGGAGCCAGATTGGTGATGAATTTATGATTACTTATCAAAGGACAGAGGTTAAGCTTGAATAGGCTTAGGGGTGGGCTCTGCTTCACATGGATGGGGAGCCTACTCCAATATGCAGGGATCCTCTGAGACATCTGTCTTTTCAGCATGTTCTACTTGTGTCAAAAAACTTAAAATCCACAGAACTAATGTTACAGATGCTACTCATTTTGTGGATATGCAAAAGATCCAGCAGAACCAGATCTGATGATGCCTTATATGCCAGGCAAAGGTTACCTGTAGTGGACTGAGTATAGGGAAAGGACCTTAACACACTACCCTACTCAGATGACCTTAATACCCTGGACTGCTGAGACTAGGAAACATTGTGGACATTACAACTGTTGTATATGCCTGGTCATGCACATGCCTAAGTGGGTACTGAACTAGAAGACAAACCTGATGAGGGTTGAGTAAAGTGATACTTCAATTTCCTTAGACCTGGATGCATATTTTAACTTGCAGGCTGGGCAACATGGAATGATTCCTCACTACTGTGGCTGTGATGGTCACAGGCCAGATTGTCTACTTATGTCCCCAGATCTCAAACTATCAGGTAGACTCAAGGGTGTTTCATCCATGTAGTAATTTACCAGAGTGAATATTTTCCCCCAAAGGCACTATGATGCATGTTTTGGCATAGGGTTGTAATCCATGACTTTAGCACCAGTCATTTGTCCATGTTAGACCCTCCTGCAGAATGTTAGTATCATGAGAGGAAATCTAGAACGGTTTCCAGTTTGCAGTCATCTGCAAACATTGCAAGTTAGAGGCTCTTGACATTAGTATCTACTTCTCGAAAGTCATGGCTAAACAAGAGTGAACCATGCACAGAACCCCATGGCATTCTATTAACCAGTCATGAAGGAAGAGTTTTCTACTGCTGAATCACCACCGTACTAAGTTTTCTACGGTGCTGAAAGGACAGATGACTGAGCTTGGCTCTGCCGGGACAGCAACCTTCATTTGCATAGGTGGTACCACACAGATAAACTTACTAAGCTGAGCATTAATCCCTACGTCACTCAATGGGTTGCCAACTGGCTTACTGACAGAACCCACACTGTAAAAGTAGCGGACTCCAAATCCAGCTCCAGCCAAGTGGAGTACCTCAGGGTTCAGTCCTGGGACTGCTCTTGCTTGGCATCTACTTCTTTGAAGTGCAGGCCAACACTAAGGGTTTCTGTATAATAAAGTACGCACATGACTGCGTACTGGGAGCCACTACTGAATCACCAAAATGATATCGATACTCTAACAAAAGGGCCTTACAAAAACAGATGCTTGGTGCCAAAGCCATGGGCTCAAGCTCAATGCCAAGAAATGTATAGTTATCCCCTTTAGGAAAAAACATGTACCCGTGAACTGCCACGAAGGTGGCAGTACACTAAAAGTACAGTTTTGTACCTACCATAAATGTAGATGTCCGATAGGTATGCATCTGCAGTCATCACATATGGGTTGTCCTGCCTCAGGCAGCCCTTCGGTCGGCCGGATTCCAAAGTCTGGGTCCGGCGTCGGCTGATGTCGCACTTTCCCCGACGTCAGAGCGCTTGGGGTATAAAAGCATCAGCAGACGCCATCCTCAGTTTTTCTTGCCCCAGATGCCAGGTGCCCTCTAAGGAAGGCTAAATTTGGAGAGATGCATTTAAAAATCCAAACATGCACAGTAATACAACAACAAATACACCATAATAGATCACCCCAGCTAGCTATAAGAGGGATAAGTACCCAAGAAATACCACAGAGGGGAAGGAGGGAGGGTAAACCTGACTGCAGATGCATACCTATCGGACATCTACATTTATGGTAGGTACAAAACTGTACTATGTCCTTCAAGGATGCATCTGCAGTCATCACATATGGGTAGAATACCATAGCCAATCTGGGAGTGGAGGAACTATGTAAAGGATGGTGCAGCTAAAATGCCCTGCAAGACTGCCGTAGCAAAGCCTGCTCTGGATCTGGAATGTAAGGGTAAGTTGTAATGCTTGGCAAATGTATGCACGGAGCTCCATGCAACAGCTTCTAAAATGTTAACTGAATCAAATTCACTGGCCTGTCCAACAATATAAAACAAATGCAGCCCCTCACGAGCTGTAACAGTCCCAGTAAAATAAAGATGCACTGGCACACTTTAGCGTTGAATAATAAAATTCCTTCTTTAATACGAACTGTTAAAACAAAATAGCTTCACAAACTGGTTGAGCGCTTTCATCTACTCCTGTAGATTTCCTCAGAACCATTTGAAAGTGCTTAATTACTTATTATATAGTCTCCTTTCTCCAATAGCATCATCACATTAATTAGTTGAAAACAATTAATGACTAACCATGTAAAGCTGTTTAAAGTGCACAGTGCTAGATTCCCTCAGAACTGTTCTTTCCCTCTAGTAACTTATTTTTTAAAATCCTTGTGTATGTCTGTATTGTTTTGAACATACATTCATATTCACGTCATATGTACATTACATTATAAAATGATTGACTATTAAAACCTCATAAGGCTAAAAACTGTAAAAAATATATATATAAAAAAATATATATATATAAAAAAAGCTTCAGAGTGAATAGCTGCTTTAACATCACATTTTTGTGTTTTTATGTAGTCATAAACACCTTAATAAGAGAAATATCCTAGATAACACTTTACTTTTTGTCCAACATGGGTTTTATAGATATGGTATCATTAAGCCCTGGGCTTTCTGATGCATTCAATTTATTTTGCCAACGCAGTCTCCTTTTCCATTAGTTTTCTTTGTGTTCCCTCCTTGATTCTCGAGTATGTGTTCTAGTATACCAAACTCAAACATCTTACATTCATTATGAGCTTCACAATGTCTCCATAATGCATTATTTCCATCTTCTTACCTTATAACAGTGCTCATAAATTCTATTTTTCAAACACCGTGTGGTCATTCCTACATAATAACTTGGACATGTTTTACACTTGGCTAAATATATAACATTTCTTGTTCTACAATTCCCCTTACAAAAGGTGATATTAGTCTTGTGAATATTATCCAGAATTATACTTGTTTTTCCTATAATAAACCTACACTGATTGCATCTACCACATTTGGTTGTGCCATGCTCACTTTTGGTAATGCCATACATCCTATTTAACCTGGATTTTAGGTTAAGTCCATTTCTGTACACAAATTTGGGTTTTCTTCCTACTATGTTATATACATTGTCATCAGTTTCTAATATATTCCAGTTCTTCTCAATTACGTCCCTAATTTTACCTACTTCAGGGGCATATTGTATAACACACGCTCTTCTAAACTCCTGGGTAACTATGTCTGAAGAATTACTATTTGCCATGTTATTTCCCAGTATAGGTTTGTATTTTTTTCCCCATTCCTGAGTGACATAGTTCACTACGTCCACTATCATCCCTTTCGGGTAACCTCTTTCTTTAAACATCTTTGGGGATACCCAAAGTGCACAAAGATATGAATGAACCTCCATTTAGGCCCATAATATCAGGGGGCAACTCAAAAACTTTTGAATTAGGGAAAGTCATAGATGGTTGGTTAAAAAGTGCATATAAAAATATTTCACATATAGTGAAAGACTCTTGGGATTTCTTGACAAGACTTAAAAATGACTTCATTTCTGAAGATTGTATATTGGTGACAGTGGATGTTGTTGATTTGTTTTCAAGTATACCTCAGGAAGAGGGACTCAACAGATTCCAGGACAGTATAAAAAAAATAGTAATTTAACATGGGAGAAAATAAGTATTATAATGGTATTTATGGAATTGGTCCTGAAAATTTTATTATGTTCCAGGGTGAATACTACAAACAAAGTAGAAGGAGTAGCCATGGGCTGCATGTGCCCCATGTTTGCAAATTATTTCTACTAAACTGGGAGGAAGAATATATACTTGGCTCAGAATGGAAAACTAATATAAAATGCTATCTGAGGTTTTTGGATGATGTGTTTATGGTGTGGAAGGGTGGGGTTGACACTTTAAAGACATTCATTGAATATCTGAATACTAGGAATGATTTTTAAAATTTACTTACCATGGATAGAAAAGTATATCTTATTTAGATACGAGGATTACTATAGACGGTAATAAATTTAAATCTAATTTATATAGAAAAGACACATTTAGTAATGATTATTTAGAGTTCAATAGTTGTCACCCAGCACACCAGAAAAAAAGCATCATCAAGGGACAATGTATACGAGCAGCAAGAATGACATCTAACTATCAAGATATGGTAGAGGAGCTAAATAAGATAGCTAAGATGTTTAAAGAAAGAGGTTACCCGAAAGGGATGATAGTGGACGTAGTGAACTATGTCACTCAGGAATGGGGAAAAAAATACAAACCTATACTGGGAAATAACATAGCAAATAGTAATTCTTCAGACAGTTACCCAGGAGTTTAGAAGAGCATGTGTTATACAATATGCCCCTGAAGTAGGTAAAATTAGGGACGTAATTGAGAACTGGAATATATTAGAAACTGATGACAATGTATATAACATAGTAGGAAGAAAACCCAAATTTGTGTACAGAAATGGACTTAACCTAAAATCCAGGTTAAATAGGATGTATGGCATTACCAAAAGTGAGCATGGCACAACCAAATGTGGTAGATGCAATCAGTGTAGGTTTATTATAGGGAAAACAAGTATAATTCTGGATAATATTCACAAGACTAATATCACCTTTTGTAAGGGGAATTGTAGAACAAGAAATGTTATATATTTAGCCAAGTGTAAAACATGTCCAAGTTATTATGTAGGAATGACCACACGGTGTTTGAAAAATAGAATTTATGAGCACTGTTATAAGATAAGAAAACAAGATGGAAATAATGCATTATGGAGACATTGTGAAGCTCATAATGAATGTAAGATGTTTGAGTTTGGTATACTAGAACACATACTAGAGAATCCAAGGGAGGGAACACAAAGAAAAACTAATGGAAAAGGAGACACGTTGGCAAATAAAATTGAATGCATCAGAAAGCCCAGGGCTTAATGATATCATATCTATAAAACCCATGTTGGACAAAAGTAAAGTGTTATCTAGATATTTCTAAGGTGTTTATGACAACATAAAAACACAAAAATGTGATGTTAAAGCAGCTATTCACTCTGAAGCTATATATATATATATATATATATATATATATATATATATATATATATATATATATATATATATATATATATATATATTTTTTTTTTTATATATTTTTTACAGTTTTTAGCTTTATGAGGTTTTAATAGTCAATTTTATAATGTAATGTACATATGACATGTGAATATGAATGTATGTTCAAAACAATACAGACATACACAAGGATTTTAAAAAATAAGTTACTAGAGGGAAAGAACAGTTCTGAGGGAATCTAGCACTGTGCACTTTAAACAGCTTTACATGGTTAGTCATTAATTGTTTTCAACTAATTAATGTGATGATGCTATTGGAGAAAGGAGACTATATAATAAGTAATTAAGCACTTTCAAATGGTTCTGAGGAAATCTACAGGAGTAGATGAAAGCGCTCAACCAGTTTGTGAAGCTATTTT
This sequence comes from Protopterus annectens, assembly GCF_019279795.1. NCBI lineage: Eukaryota > Metazoa > Chordata > Ceratodontiformes > Protopteridae > Protopterus > Protopterus annectens. Next base: position 1,789,149,285 of record NC_056728.1, on the reverse strand, counting down.
GTTTTAACAGTTCGTATTAAAGAAGGAATTTTATTATTCAACGCTAGTGTGCCAGTGCATCTTAGCTTCTAAAATGTCCTTGGTAGCCACCCCTCTTAAGAAGGCCGTGGCTCTCGTGGAATGAGGTCTAATGTTAGCTGGCACAGTTTTTCCATGAAAAGAGTAACAAAAACGAATGCAATTCCCTATCCATTTTGAAATTGTCTGTTTGGAAATTGCTTTTCCTTGTGTTCCAGCAGCATATGCTACCAACAGCTGGTCAGTTTTTGTGTAACCTTTAGTTCTGTCCAAGTAGTAGCGCAACTGTGTATGTCCAGGGTGTGCAGAAGTTTCTCCCCTTTGTTTTGTGGATTTGGAAAGAAGGTAGGCAAGTGAATAGCTTTGTTTAATGAAACCCTGGATACCACCTTTGGCATAAATGTAGGATTGGTTCTCAATGAAACTCTGTCCTGATGGCTGTACTGCCATAAGGGCCTGCAACTCTGATACTCTTCTTGCTGAGGTTATGGACAGAAGGAAAGCAGTCTTCCAAGAGAGGAAAGTACAGTTTTGTACCTACCATAAATGTAGATGTTCAAGATCC
>NC_056728.1:1789053686-1789148202 GCF_019279795.1 Protopterus annectens | reverse complement strand
TTAAGTAGTGTTTGGTAAAGGTAAGGACAGATGTTCAAGTAAATGCTTCGAGAATGGAGTTGGTGTCCAGCCCATTAAGGAAGGCTCCTGATGAAAACACTGCCTTAGTAGAGTGAGCTTTGACTGTGCCAGGAAGGACTTTATCACAGAGTAGTCACAGCAGAAAAAAAATGGATTTTGAAATCCAGTTGGAGATGGTCTGTCTGAATACAGGCAATCCCAGAGCCCAGTGGTGGAAATCCAAAAAGTTGGTCTGATTTCCTCAAGGGTTTAGTCTGGTGTAGATAAAACTTGAGCTGTTTGTACATCAAGGAGTGTGTAGGATTATCACACTTTTGAGGGGAGGGGAGGGGAGGGGAAAAAAGCAAGCAGATGAATAGCCTGATTTAAGGACAATTCATAAGACTACTTTTGGCGTGAATGTTTAGTGTGAAGGGAAACCTGGTCTTTGGAGGAAGTTCAGCAAGAGTGGAAACAATGGCACTTGAAGTTCTGAAACCTGCCTGGTGGAGGTGATAGCCACAAGGAGAACAGTTTCCCAGATACAGTGTTTTGGGGAGCTAGAGGAGGCTGGCTTGAAAGAGGCTTACGTCAGTTTTTCTAGCACAAAGTTAAGATCCCAGGGGAGAGCTATAGGTCTCCTGGGATGTCTTATGTGGAGGAGGACAACTTTTAGAAATTGTTTGGCATCAAATCTGGAAGCGAGAGAAGGAGAAAAAGAGGTCGACATCCAGATATAGCTGACAAATGAGCTTTTACAAATGAGCAAGCCAAGCCTGTATTAAAAGCAATTCACACAGGTATGACAAAAACATATGGGGATCCACCAGAAGTGGGTCCAGGTTTCTAGCAAGACACCATAGGGAAAATCTCTTCCATCTGGAAAGGTAAGATTTCCTTGTATGGGTTTTCCTGGCCTCCTGCAAGACCTGAAGCACGTCCTCACAGTAAAGGCTTCTGAAAGGAAATCTAGTCTCTACCACCCACAGGGTCAGTTGAAGAATTTCCAGCTGTGGGTAGATGAGGCAGCCATTGTTCTGTGCATGTCCACTCTGAGGTAACTTGGGATTGCTCTTGGCTAGGTGTATCAGCAGGAGGAACCAGTGCTGTCTTGGTCAATAGGGAGATCACCAGCAAGCTTTTTGATTTGCCCTGTTGACATTTCAAGCAGGGACTTTGGGATGAGTGGTAGGGGAGGGTATGCATAAAGAAATTTTCCCTTCCAAGAAATTGACATGGGCATCCACTTTCATGCCCGATGATGTGGTTTCTCTGGCATAAAAATTTGGAAGTTAGTGGTTTAGATGGGAGGCAAACAAATCTATTTGTGGAATATCCCCCCAGTAGACAACATCCAGGAACACATCACTCCATTCACAGCCCTGTGTTCTCGATCTGCTCAGTGAATCTGCCACAGAGTTCTGGTTGGCAGAGATGTAGTCTGCCTGGAGAGATTTCCAGTAGGCAGGCTAGCCTGCAAGGGAAGGAGGATCTTGTGCCACCCTGCTTGTTTAGATACTACAACACAGTTATTTGCCTGTGTAGCTATGCACCTGCCCAGCCTTAGAAGTAGTTGGAAGGAATGTAAAAAGCAAGGATCAATTCCTTCATCTCCTTTACATTTCTGTGGTCTCTGATCTGACAGGGGGTCCACTAACCTTGAACTGTGTTCCAGACCTGCTCCCCAACCTGTATCCAAGACGTCTACAGGTTCTGAGTTGGGGCCACTGGGTGAATGGGAAGTCCTGAATTTATAGACAACTGCCATATCCACCACTGGAGTTCCTCCTTGAGGCAGGGTAAAAATGGAATTGGAAATTCTAGTGGGTGGGCATGCTGAGAGCACAGACTTCAAGAACCACCGGAATTTCCTCATGTGGAGCCTTGCCAGGGGTAGCATAGGGATGGTTGAGGTCATCTGTCCTAAGATTCATAGGAATTGTATTGCAGAAAAGAGTTTGTGGGGGAGAATCTGAGTAAACTATGGAGATAGAGCCTTCTAAAGGGGGGGGGGGGCACCATTTTGTTGGTCTGAAATTTGCATCCCAGGAAAATATAGTCTTGAGACAGAGTCAGAGATTATTTTTTTAAAGTTGATGGTGAATCTCAGACAGTGCAGAATGGCTATGGCTGAGTGGTGGTTGCCAGATCTTCCTGTGAACTGACTTGGAAAAAAACTGTAGTCTAGGTAAGGGAAGATTTGGATTCCTTAAGAGAGTCTGCAGAGGGTGATCACTGGCAGTAGGCACTATGTGAGGACTCTTGGGGCAGTGGAAAGACCAAATGGCAAGGCAGAGAATTGTAAATGCCAGGAGCCCAAAGAAAAGCGCAGGAATTTCCTGCATTTGGGATGAATGGGGATATGGAGATAAGCATCTTTGATGTCTAGAGATGCTAGGAAGGCCTGGAGGAGGATGAAGGACGAGAGTCTGGAGAGTTAGCATTTTGAAGGATGGAACTTTCAGAAAGTTGTTCAGATAGGAGAGGTCTAGGATGGGTCTCCTGGGACCTTCTTTCCTGGGAACTAGGAACATGCATGAGTAAAAGCCTTTCCCTCTCTGGGTAGGAGGTACAGGCTGAAATGTGCCCTTATCTAGTAGTGTTTTTTTTTTTTTTTTTTTTAAGAACTGGTGGGAAGAGAAAATTCATAGGTAGGTACTAGGCTATCCGCCCCTGGGGCCTATACAAGCCTAGCCGAAAAGGTACCCTGGGCTTTTGCCACCCAAGAAAACTATTTTCCTGTGCCACTGTCGATCAGAGCCAGAGGTGATCCCCGGGGTGAATTTCCCATTTCCGAGCCAATCAAGATTTTTCTTGAAGAGTGCTAATGAGGAGCTTTGTTTGACAGATAGGTAGTTTATTCCAGAGTATGGGAAGTCTCTGGGACAGTAATCTATCCCTCCGGCATGTTCTGTTTAATGTGGTGACAAGGTTTAGGTCCCTAGAGTGTGTAGCTCGGAGGGAATGGGATTTCTTTAAGTGGAGCATGTCCAACAGCTCTGGGTTTGACATAGCTTTGTATGTTAGGCAGAGATCACCTCTGAGTAGGCGATATGCGACAGAGTAAAGCTGGAGTTTTGAGAAACAGTCTGCGTAGGGCAACTGTTTGAGGCAGGTAATCTTTGTGGGGTATTTCTGCGGCCTTTCCAGTTGTAGATGACTTGTGAGGAACATACCAAAAGGGGCTTTGTACTCTAGAATGGGTCTAATGAGTGATGAGTAGAGAGGAACAATTACCTCTTTTTCTGGATGAGAAACCTTTTGTGATGAGGTGCGCCACGTAGAAGGATTTCCTGACTACTATGGCACTGTGATCATCAAAGGAGAGACTACTGCCCACCTGTGTCCCAAGGTCTATTATCACACTTTCGGTGTAAAGTATACTACCGCCTATGTTGTAGTTCATGGGTACAGAGTTTTTACCAAAGGGGATGACAACGCACTTTTTGGCATTGAGCTTGAGGCCATGGCTTTGACACCAGGCATCTGTCTCAGTGAGGCCCTTTTGTAGGATGTCCACATCGTTAGGAGTTTCGATTATGGCTCCTAGTTTGCAGTCATCTGCAAACTTCATTAGCCAAAGACCTTCTGTGTTAGCCTGTACTTCAGAGAAGTAGATACCAAACAGGAGAGGACCCAGGACTGAACCCTGTGGTACTCCACTGGTCTGAAGTCGGATTTGGAAATGAAGACTTTCAATAAAAAAATGGACAGTATCTAAACTAATGTTTAAATATAAATCTCTGTCGATAGAGAACGCCTATCTAATGGAATGTATCAGTAGGAACTTTGTTCCTAAAGGGTTGAGAATTTATAAATACCCAAACAATGTACAAATGGGCTCATTGTTTCATAAAGAACTAATGGAAGTTTTTAATAAAATGTGGCTTAGATATTCTGAAGTTAATTATTAAGGAAAATAACAGGAATTTAGAATCATTGTAAAAAGATATTAATGAATTGGAAGGGCTTATTAAGGAAGACCTTTTGTTCAGTATTAAAGAAGAGAGATAAATATTTTAAAGTAAGAAATGAAATAGACAACAAATGTAAGAGTTTAATAGATAGAAAAAAGGAGAAATTAAAACGTGATCTACAGGATTATGAAAATGAGGCTAGCTACCCTAACCCCCCCTCCACCCCATATATATAAAAAAGTGTATATTATAATAATAATGGTAGGATTAAAGAAAAGGAAGGACAATTTAGAAAACCATTTTGAGGATGGGGGATGGAATGAATATGATAAAGAATTTCCCCCTTTAGAGAGAGAACAGAGAACTTCTTTTTATCAGAGACCTGAAAAAGGAAATTTTCGGATGAGAGGGGGGAGAAGGAGGAGGGGGGGATATTAGACAGTTGTACCCCTGACCTAAATTTGGATACAAATGGGCATGAAATTGTGACAGTTGGAAACAAAATACTTTTAAGGAATTTAACATTTATAATTACAGCGATGTGGTATTAGAGAAAGAATATTTTTATTTATTAGGAAAAGGTTTTAAATTTATTCCACAAACAAAAGGTGATTTGACAAACTCCTCGATATCAAATTATTTTTAAGAAAAATCAATATGGACTTGTTTTTTTAAAAATGAAAGTTTTAACATATTGGATAACCAAACATTAAATAAGAAATCTACATTTAATCCCCCTATTCACCCTCAACTCAAGAAGTTAGAAGATGCAATGGAAAATGAATTGAGAAATATGCAAAAGAGAGTAAGATATAAAATGATTATGGATAAAGAATATAAGATATTGAATGACTTAAGAATTAATCAAAATGTAAGAATAATGAAACCAGATAAAGGCGGAGGGGCGGTAATTATGGATACCATTATATATGACGGTAAAATGAACTGTATACTTAGAGATGAAACAAAATATTCAGTGGTCTCTAAAAATGAAATAAATTTAGCATATAAAAGAATTGATATGGTATTGGAGGCTATGTTTCAAGAAGGAAGTATAGATGGGAAAATGTATTCCTATTTAAGAAAGGACAAGCCAAAAATACTTGTAATATATGGTATCCCGAAGGTTCATAAAGATGATATGGACCCCCCGCTTAAACCTATAGTGTCTGCAGATGGCTCAAAAACATTGCCACTAGCCAAATATATAGATATAAAAGCTAAACATATCTGGATTAATAAGAAAGTCATTTTGAAGGATTCATGGGATCTATTATGGGAAATTAAACCAGAATTTTTTTCTAGAGATTTGTTTGTCACTATTGATATAGTGGATTTATTTTCCTCTATTCCATGTGTTGCTGGTATGAGAATGTTTGAGGATGAAGTTTTTCAAGATAGCTTATTGAGTCATAAAGAGAAGGTAGTGTGCACAGGTTTAATGGATATGGTCTTGAAAAATAATTACTTAATATTCAATGGATAATTTTTCCAACAAATAAAGGGAGTGGCCATGGGTGCAGCCTGTGCACCTACCTTCGCTAATTTAGTACTGGCCAATTGGGAAGAGGCATACATTCTCAATTCGAGTTTTAATACTTGTTGGAAGATACATCGAAGGTGCTTGGACGATAGTCATTTTTTGGACGGGGGGGGGGTTTAGAAATTAAATGAGTTCTTGACTTATATTCAAGAAACAGATTTCCTTAAATTTACTTACAAGTCAGAAATAAGTTTGCAATATTTGGGCATTGAAGTATATAAAGGGATTAATTCCTTTGAAACGAAGATATACAGAAAGTCAAATTATTGCAATTCATTTTTGCACTAAAAGCGCACATCCAACCCATTGTAAAAAGAATATAGTTAAAGGACAATTTGTTAGGTGGTCACGGATGATGAGTAATCATGAGGATTTTAAGGAGGAGTGTGTATTGTTGGAAAATATGTTTTTAGACAGAGGGTATCCAAAAGAATTTATCGGCAATATAAGAGTAGAGGTAGAAATGGAAAGATCAAATAGATTTAAACCTATTCTGGGAGAAAAAGAAAATAAGAAACAAATGGAAGAGGAAGAAAAGAATGTCAAGGAAGACTACCAACATGCCCTTATCCTGGAATATAATGCTTTAAATCATGTTACTAAATCCATCTTTCAAAAGGAATGGGCTAGATTTAGAGCTCTTACAGATTTGGAGGGAATAGTAACAAGTATACCTAAGATAGTGTATAGAAATTCCAATAGTATTAGGGATATGTTGGAACACAAGAAGGAAGTTAAAAAGTATTAGTGGAAGAAAAATGGGTACCTTCAAATGTGGAAAGTGTAACCAGTGTGAATTTATTGCTAATAAAGAAAACATTTTTTTGGAGAGTAGGGAAAGATGGATTAGTAGTAAAGGATTATATAATTGTGAAACAAAGGGCCTAGTGTATATTGCCACCTGTGTAAAATGTTGTCCCTTTTATGTAGGGAAAACAAAGGACCCTAAAAAGGAGGATTTATGAACATAACTATAAGAGAGAGAAAAAGAAACAAATGCTCTATACAAACACTAAAATATGTAAAGAGAGTAAATTTAATTTCTGTGTAATAGAGCATATTAAAATTAACAGTAGAGGGGGTCCTTGGGAAGACACTAAGTTATAGGGAACTATGGTGGCAAGTAACACTAGAGGCTAATAAAACACCAGGTTTAAATGAATATAGATCCATACTTCCGCTTTTAAAGCTAAAGGCCATTGAGTTATGAGAATGAGTGCAATAGATTGTTTTTACACTAGGTGGTGCTATTTTATTAAATGTTGGTGCTCTGTCAGTATTTTATGTAAATTTCTAAATATATATTATAATTCTTATTTAGGTTTTATTATTTATTTGATATGAATTTTAATAAGTCGGTTGTGTAAATTAAATTATTTATTTAGCAAAAGTTTTTATAAACAAATGAATTTTTGGAAATAGTGATTTTATACAAGTATGGTGAAATATTTATGAATTCATGAGCCCATAAGTGAAGTTGACTGGTTGATTTGAATTAATTTGTTAGTAATCTATTGGTTAGGAGTTTTAATTAAGTGTATATAATGGTATTCAGAGATTTTTTTAACATCTGATGAAGTCCAGTGTGAGGATGAAAACGCAATTTTTATTTGTAAAAGCATTAATGATAGAGCGTTTTTCACATTAAATGTTTATTTCATAAGTTACGTGTTCCTGGCTGTGGATCCTGCTCTCCGTGCACTGCATTCCATTTTTTCTTGATTAGTTATACTTGGAAAGCTTGCCGATAAGTGGTTTATCGGATTTGGAGTCTGCTACTTTCACAGAGTGGGTTCCGTCAGTGAGCCAGTTGGCAACCCATCTTGTGACACAAGGATTTATACCTAGTTTAGTGAGTTTATCTATAATTCCAGAGTGGGGGATGGTGTCAAAAAGCCTTGGCAAAACCTAGATAGGCTGTGCGAACCACCTTACCCTTGTCTATGGCTTTAGTGACTGCTTCAAAGAAGTCTATCAGGTTTAGGAGACATGATCTGGCTTTTACAAACCCGAACTGGGTGGGATCCAGAGTTTGGAGATTACCAGTATCTTTCTTTGTTTATAAGTTCCATGGCCTTGAAGACCAGGCTAGTCAGGCTAATGGGGCGGTAGTTCCCAGGGTCCGTTGTGGCTCCCTCCTTGTGGAGTGGGATAACCGTTGCTGTGCGCCATTCAGCAGGCACAAAGCCAGAGGTGAGGCTATGATTGAACATGGTACTTAGGGGGGTGCCAGTTCATTCTGTAGTTGAGGTAGAACGCAGCCTGGGATGTTGTCTGGTTCCATGGATGCTGTGTTCTTGGCTTTGGAGTATGTGGTTTTTACCTGTGCAGCCGTCATTACAAGAACTCTGCATTCTTCCGGTATAGAGATGGGCTCTTTAGGGGGTGAGAGGGGGGGTAAAGTTAGCACTGAACCTATCTGCCAAGATGTTTGCAATATCAGTTGGGTCTGTATATTTAGTGCCATTGTGCTATAACTTAAAGCAGATCTGAGTGTTGCCATTGAGATTCTTGACATAGCTATAGAATGCTTTGTGGTTGTCTTTAGAATCAGTGGCGATTTTTGTTTTCGTAACTAGCTTTGGAGGATTTTATCAGGGATCACAGCTTCTTACTGAGGCTGACCAGGGAGCTCCTCCACTCATGGGATTTTACTCTCTTTTGCAAGAGTTTGTTCCTTCTGCTGTACAGTTTATGGCAGGGGACCACCAGATTGACTTCCTTTTTTTGGAGGATAGCGTCTTGGTTCCGTTTGGGATAGCACGATCCATGCACTCATGTAAGTGCTTATAAAGTGCAATTGTGTAGGATTCAGTAGTCATAACTGTATTGTCCATCTGCATGGGTGTCATGAAGTTCACCACTTCGGTCTTAAGAAGCATGAAGTGGGCTTTGGAGAAATTTTTTACCATAGTTTCCTTAATGTGGGGTGGAGGCAGGATGTGGATATCTAGGGTAATTAGCTTATGGTCTGAGCGTACCAATGAGGCGTTGACTTCAGGTGTGGAACACCGGTCACTCATATTGGCAATGACTAGATCCAGGATACTGTTGCCCCTGGTGGGGGTGTGGATAAGTTGATCCAGGGCATTGGAGTTTATGAATTCCAGAAAGCGTTGAACGAAGGAGTTGGTACATGAGGAGTTTTCCCAGCTAATGGTGGGGTAGTTGAAAAATCGCCCATTATTGGGGAGTTTGGTTGAACCCTAATATTTTCCAGTACATCAAGAAAAGAGGAGTGGGAATCCTGAAGCATGGTGGGTGATCTGTAGAAAGCTACAATTTGGATTGCAGTTTTGCCCAGAGTTAGTTGCACTTAGAAAACCTCGGCTGCATTATGCTGAGCAACTAGCCTGGAGGTGTGGACATCCTTAATGAACATGGACACCGCCTTTGTTCCGGTCCAGGTTAGACCGCCGAAGTGTGGTACGAGTTATAGCCTGGTAGTGCAGGGGGGCTCTCTGGAGCCTTGAACCAGGTCTCAGTCACTGCACAGATATCAATGTTCCCCATTTTAAGGAGTGCCTAGAGTGAGTGCATTTTGAGATTTAGACTTCTAGCATTGAGTAGCATCACCCGCAGTTTTTGCTAGTCTGTTCCTGTTACGGTGGTGAATTTGTCATTTGAACATTGCCTAAAAAAAGCGCTATAGGCGCGGCAAGAACCTTAGCCAGTATCTGGAATCCCAGGGGTGACAGGTGCAGGCCATCTCTGGCAAAGCATAATTGTCTGTCGACAATGTCATCCCAGGCAGACGGATACTGGATCCCTTTAGAAAGGCACCAGAAGCTTAGCCAATTGTTGAAGTCAATCATTTTGTCCTTGTACCGCGGCATCATTCTGGGTGATGGCAGAATGCTACTCAGGGCTAGGGTCATACCTGCCCGGCCTACAAGATCGGAGAGCTCTTCCATGTCTCTCCATGTAGTCCAGGGAGATTCATCTCAGGTCGTTCACATCAACATGGACAATGACAGGGTCATATCTGTACTTGCTGTGGAGTGACCCGAGTGCATGGGTTATGTGGCAGATCCTGGCAGCTGACAGTAACCTTCTTGTTTAGCCTGGTGAGTGGGACTTCAGTGTGCCTAACTATAGAGTCGCCTAGGACTAGTGTGTTGGGTACATTGTTTTGCCTTATTGGCTGTGGTTGAGTGGCACACAGTCTGCGGGCTGTCATTTGGGTTATGATGGGGGGGTGGAAGTTGCTTGCATTTCTGCTTTGGAGGTCTCTGTTGCTTGAGCAGATTACGGAGTCTCCGCAAATGTTTTTGTGTTTCTATGTGTGGATTTTGGTGGTGTAGATTTAGTGAGACTATGTGATGAGTGCGGTGTGGTGCAAGTGTTTAGCTTCTCCTCTTGACTGTCAAGTTCAGTCTTGATTGGAGAGAGCTTTACCTCCAGTTTGGCTAGATAAGTGCATCTCTTACAGGTTGTAGTGTTGGGTGGTAGGAGGAGAGGGTCGTCTGTGTACACAAGGCAATTTCTACATTGCCCCAAGATGCCCAGATTCATCACATAGACAGGAGAGAACATTGGGAGCTGACCCTTGGACATGCCTGAATAAAAAAACTATTTTCCTCTAGATAAGTCAGGAAAGTGAGTACAAGAGCTGTTTTTTTTCTCTAAGCAAGTGAGGAAAGTAAGTACCAAAACTGTTTCCCTCCAGGTAATGAAGAAGGTTGAGTGCTGTAGTAATTAGTAGGTTTAGTGCTTACAAGTTCTGAACAAGTGCTGATCACAAATAAGCAAATTCAAGTGCTAAATGTAAGAATCTGTATCTGGACTAAACGAGTAACAGGAAAGGGGGGAAAACAAGTGCAAATGGGGCTTTTTAATCAGAAATTTGAGAGAGATGGAAAAACTGCCCAAATGACCAATAACTACAATTTCTGGGCCAGAACCACTCCTTATGTGCTAGACAGGTTACCTAGTGCTTACCACTCCTACTGATAAGCTAGAAGGCTTCCCTCCAACACAGAAAGCTTGGGAGGGGGGCTCAGAAGCTTACATATAAGTCCTGGATACAGCAAATCTGAATCTGGACTACACTAGTTAAAGGAAAGGAATATATATATACATAAATATATATACATAAATATAAATATATATCTATATATATCTATATATATCTATATATATCTATCTATATCTATCTATATCTATCTATATCTATCTATATCTATCTATATCTATCTATATCTATCTATATCTATATATATCTATATATATCTATATATATCTATATATCTATTACACACACACATACATATACAGCCAGCAATGATATAAAATTAGTCAAACAACAATTACCAGTACACAACTCTGAAGTGCCAGAAAAATGTACTCTGCTCTATATATCTCCAGATAGTTTCAAGAGCACTCTTTCAGGACACAGGAAGGCTCTAGCAATGATATGCAGACTTTTTTACTAAGAGGGTCTAACTTTATGCAAGTAATCCTAGAGAATTGTTCTTTTGGGGGTTGAGGGATACCCCTGAAAGGAGATGCTGCATGCCAGACCGTGAAGTACCAGTTTCTGATGATGGGGAGTACCCAGGAGTCTTGAGTGGCAGCTTCTCAGGCAGGAGGGGTGCAATGAGTTTTTGAACAGTCACAAGGAAAAGCCTGTTCCATCATGGAAGGGCTGCTTAAGCAACTGGTAAGTAGAAAACTGATGTTTTTTTCTTGGTCCCCTTGGTGGGTTTGGATTGGGGGGGGGGGGGGTCTGGGATGGTCTTTAGTCAAAAACTAAAATTTCCCACGTTATTTTTTCTGTGAAATATTGGCACTATAGAGACAAAGATATGTTTAAGGTATTTTAGGTCTTTGCTCGTTTCCTGTAAGGACTTCACAAATCAGCAGACTTACCAAATAAAGCAGCATTGTCAAGGGGACCATCCATGAGCTTAGCCTTGATGTCCTCAGGGAGAGGTTGAAGCTTCAGCCAAGCAAACCCACATACTGCAGAAGCTACAGCTTGGGAAGTGGCTTCAACTGCATCATAGCTGCATTTGATCAAATGTCTGGCCAATGTAAGGAAGCAGCATTAAGGGAAGATGCCAAGGCTTTGTTCTCAGAGTCTGGCATATCAGACACTACCTTTGACAATTGTGAAAAGTTCCACGGTGTACTTAATCATGTGGGTCTGGTACTTCAGGGCTCTGAAAGCCAAAGTAGCTGAAGTTTAAATTTTCTTACCCAGCCTCAATAATCGCCTATTATCCTTGTCTGTGGGGAGCAGGAAAGTAGAATTGAAAGACCTGGAAGCCTCATCAGAAACTACTGAAATTACAGAGGAGTGTGCCAGAGGGGCCTGGAAAAGGAAATCGCATTGAGGCACTTCGTAGTAGACTACATCTGGCTTATTATTAAAGAGCCAGAGGTTATGAGTCAGGATGGACAAAGGTTGAGACGAAAGCATCAAAGGCAGCTGGGATAACTGTAGGAATAGCAGAAAAACCAAGTCTGCACCTGAAGGAGGCAATCATAGCATCACTTTTGGACCTCAGACATTTGTGCACGGTCGCATTTAAAATCTCTCATTTTTTAGATATCCTTTGGTGAGAGATTCCCCTCCATAGGGGACTCTGTCCCACTGTAATTGTCCTCTGGGGAAGTGTAATCCACGGGGGAAGGAATATGGGATGAGTAGACTAGTGAGTCACTATCCTCAGACGAAGAGCCTTTCTCTGAAGTGGCTTGGGGTCTGGCCCTTTTCTGTGGGGAGAAGATCAGGCAGCGGACAGGAGTATAGTTTTTTTTTTTTTTTGCTTTTTCTTTGCAGAAGTATCCATCCAATGCAAAGGAAGAAGACAGGACATAGGTCTACATTTGACCAAGTCCAGCTCAACATACTCACTCCGCTCTGGGTGATTCCTCTGGGCCCTTCCAACATGAGCCCAGGTTCTCCCTGGACATTGGGGAGATGTCTGCAAAGCATCTCTGGACGAGCCTACATCCTGGCACAAGATAGCCTATAAAACTGGCTCAGCCTGTGGGTCCGAATCAAGAATGGAGTGCATCTCAGAGCTCTCAAGTGCTTTGGGAGAGATGTCTGAAGGGAGAGGCACAGCTTTTGCTTCAGGCCTAGGTCATTTGACCTACCACTTAGGCTCGGTCAGCAGGTCCAAGGAACCTTCCATAGCACTTTTAGCAATGAGTTTGAGAAGTTGATTTGCCAAGTAGACTGCAAAGGAAAAGACTGCCAGAGGGTCTTTGGTACAAAGGACTGAAATCAGTTTTTATGACAGTGGCAAGGCCACAGGCAGAAAAGACACTGGGAATGGCTGTCCTTGGGTGGAATCTGCCTTCCACAGTAATACTTCCTTTTGTGGATGACCACCTCTACAAAAGAAAAACAGTAGCAAAAGACAAAAAGGATTCCCCAATAGAGAAATGCATCTTTAATGTAAAAAAACTATTGTCAGCAGAGCAACGTCCAGGACTGGGGATCCAACTGGTGTCAAAGCTGTTAGGAGGATGGTGCATGTGTACGTAACCTTTAGGGCCCACGTCCGATAGCAGCTTGTGTGAGATATACCTTGCACCCTACTGTAGTAAAAGACAGATATACTGGCCTATGTCGGGTCATCTTGGCAGTTAACCCCCCTCATGTAAACAGCACTGCAACAGATGACTAGAAGGACATCCTCTTGATATTTTTATCATCTGAGATCCTTATTACAGTAACCTGGGCTTTTGGGTGCAAAAAGCATCCTCAGACAGTCTCCCAAATGCAGGCAGTCAAGCAGTAATTCAGGAGCAATGAAATAAAGGGTTATACCCAGAAAGGAATCTTGGGAACCCTGATTTTGCAAGCCTCCTCTACCGCGAGGATGTTTTCAGTTTTGAACTCCCTCCTCTGCCTCTGAAGGAGCCATCTCCACAGGAGTCCTGGAAAGCTTAGACATTTACAGAACCATATTTTCTTGCCATCTCTCCGACTCACTGAAAATGATCATGGAGGAATAGAAAATTGAATCCCTATGGCAGACTGCCTTTTCTCTCTTGCTCATCGTAGGAAGAGGTTTCTTTCACAGAAAGAAGAAACAAGGATGTCCCATCAGAAGAAGCATTGTTGCAAGACTAGAAATGCACCACAAAATCACAAAGCTGCATTCAGGCATGTCTCCCTAAAGCCTGAACCAGCCAACCATGAGGTATCTAGCTAAGAGAGATGATCTTTGGAAACCCTTTACAAACATGGCCTTCAGAGATGTCAACAGTTCTTGGTGTCAAATCTCTCTATAGTCTTCTGAACTGCGCCAGGTAATTCCGGGACCTCCTGGCAAAGGCCGCTGAAGCAAATACATGCTTCCCAAATCTATCCAGCACTCTAGATTCTCAGTTAGGGAACTGGTCAGAGGAGCTCTTCCGCTAGCTCTCTTTTGGAGGCTGCCATGACGATCCCTACATAGACAGCAACTCTCTTGCTCCAGTGGGGTTTATACTTTGGAGGGGCTAAAATCTTGTCTGGATGCAGTGGGTTAGGTTCAATCAAATCCAGTTCCTTCCATGCCATGACAAACTAGGATAAGCTGATAGGCTGGGGAAGGCACTCAAGACACAGATGAGCCAGCACCAAAAGCCTTGAGAAATGCCGACTCCTCAGGAGAAGGACCATCAGTGGACCACCTTTCTGATTATGGATCTCTAAAATGTCTCCAAATGAGACATTATCCAGGGGATCCTTCCCCTTCTTTGAAATAAGCATCTTCAGTGACAGATTCCAAAGGGTAATCTATGTTCCTCCTTTTGCACGTTCTCTGGACCTCCTCTGGAGGCAGGGTGTTCCGAGGTTGTGTGTGAAGAAAGGTGTAGTTCTTCCATGGGAACTGTCTGGAAGCTACATGGAACTACCCCTTTGGAGTAGGTCTGATGGGATCACAGCTTGGAACCACAGAGGGAAAAGGGGTAGGATCAAGAAACACACATGAGTAACCAGATCAGAGGAATAAAAAGACAGACACTTTCCACAACCTCAAAGGCCAACAGACCCAGAGAAGCAATGGCCAGCCACATCACAGCCAAGTGTTCCAGCACAGACAGTTTTTGAATCTGACCCGATCAGTGCTTTGAGAAGGGAACTGGACCCAAGCAGTCTAATGCTGAGGCTCCGAGGGCAGGGATGGACCCAACATTGGAGCATACCCTGGCTCCAAGGATTTGACAGATGCTTTGGTTCCAGGACTCGCCCTGACCAGAAGGCATAGGAGTAGAACTGGTCAGGGATATGGTCAGTCAAAAAAAGAAATTCTCTTCAGATCAGACACCATAACTCTCGGAAAAGTCAAATACTGGTGCTCCGAAGCCGAAAGAAAGAGTACAGTTTTGTACCTACCATAAATGTAGATGTTCGAATATCCACATTGCTGCAGTCCTTACTTATGGGTAGTCCGCTGTCCCTCGGTCGGCCCAAATACCAAAGTATTAGGCTGACGTCAGAGCGTCAGGGTATAAAAGCGCATGACCGACGTCATATCCTCAGTCTTTTCTTGCCCCAGATGTCAGAAGGCCCTAAAAAGAAAGGCCACAGCCAAAAACAGAATACCTCCCAAAAGCATGCCCAACAACCACCACCCAAACTATATAACCATACCAAACTACAGTGGGGAAGGAGGGAGGGTAAATTGGACTGCAGCAATGTGGATATTCGAACATCTACATTTATGGTAGGTACAAAACTGTACTATGTTCTTCATCTCACATTGCTGCAGTCCTTACTTATGGGTAGAATCCCAAAGCAACGGGAAAGGGAGGATGGAAACCTCATAGAGCAGTAGGAGCTGCTAAAATGCCCTGTAATATTGCAGTGGCAAAACCAGCCCTAGACTTAGAATAAAGAGGAAGGTGGTAATGTTTAGAAAAAGTATGTACTGAACTCCAAGTAGCTGCTTCCAAAATATCTTTTGTAGCTACCCCCCTTAGAAAGGCAGTAGAAGTGGCAGTAGCTCTAGTGGAATGAGGTCTGATTCCAGCCGGAATCTCCTTACCATGATGGGAATAACAAAAGGAAATACAAAACCCAATCCATTTTGAAATAGTTTGTTTTGAAACAGGTTTACCCTGAGAACCCAAAGCAAAAAGAAACAAACAACTGCTGAGACTGTCTGAACTCCTTGGTTCTGCTCAAATAATAACGCAACTGCCTGTGAATATCCAAGGTATGCAAAATCTTCTCCCCTTTATTTTGGGGATTTGCATAAAAAGTAGGCAAATGAATAGTTTGGTTTAAGGCCACACTAGAAACCACTTTAGGCATAAAGGAAGGATTAGTACGCAAAGATACCCTATCCTTATGAAAAATCAGGAAAGGCTCCACTGCCATAAGGGCCTGTAATTCAGAAACCCTTCTAGCGGAGGTAATGGCCAACAAAAAAGCAGTTTTCCATGACAAATACTTTAACTCGGCCGTAGCTGCAGGCTCAAAAGGTTGTAGAGTAAGTTTTTCCAACACAAAATTGAGATCCCAAGCCGGAGTAGGAGCTCTACGTGGGGGTCTTATATTCTTTGCCCCTCTAAGAAATTGCTTAAACAAAGGATGAGAGAATAATGGAGGGTCACAGTCATAGTGAGCAGAAATGGCAGCAGCATGAATCTTTATAGAGGAGAAAGACAAACCTTTGTCTAATAACTCAGTAAGATATTGAAGAGAAGCACTTAAATTAGGCCTGGAAATATCAAAATCTTTCGCTTTGCTCCAAATAAAAAATCTCCTCCATTTATCAGCGTAAACTTTCCTTGTACTGGGCCTTCTGGCCTCCAAAATAACATTTAAAACTTGTTGTGGAAGCTGAGACCCTCCAGGGTCTAAAACAGAATATGCCAGGCTGTTAGATGCAGAGACTGAATCTTGACATTGAGGAAGTGATTGCCCTCCTGAGACAAAGATCACGGAATCAAAGGTAGAGGCCATGGAGGCTCCCGTACTAAACTCCTCAGTAGTGGGTACCAGTGCTGTCGAGGCCAATCTGGCGCTATCAGAATCATGGATGGCTTGTCTTGTCTGGCCTTCAAGAGTACCTTGGGGAGGAGAGGCAGAGGTGGAAAGGCATAGACATGAAGATTGCTCCAACTGAATGACAGAGCATCCACCTTCCAAGCTGTGTGATGAAACCTTTTTGTGCAAAACTTTGGCAACTGGTAATTTAGTGGAGAAGCGAACAGATCTAATCTGGAGTCCCCCATAACACTGTCAACTCTTGAAATATTTGAGGATCCAATTTCCACTCGTGAGGATCCACTATTTGTCTGCTCACCACATCTGCTAAGGAGTTCTGTGCTCCTGGTAGAAACCGTGCCTGAAGATTGAGGTGTAAACTGAGAGCAGTCTCCCACAAAATCATCGCTTGTCTGCAAAGAGGGTAAGAATGTGTTCCCCCTTGCTTGTTGATGTACCACATGACAGTAGTGTTGTCTGTTTGAATCAACACCTGCCCTGGGAGAAGTAAATCCTTGAAAGCCATTAATGTAAATTGGACTGCTAACATCTCCTTCAAGTTGATATGCAAATGTTGAAGTCCGACAGGCCACGTGTCTTGCACCCATTTTCCATTGAGGTGTGCTCCCCAAGCCTTGTCCGAGGCATCTGTCGTTAGAATCTGACTCGCCTCTGGTCGGGTCACAGAGAGTCCCTTGTTTAGGTGACATTCCTGAGCCCACCACAAAAATTCCTTCTGAATGCAAGGTATTATCTGAATGACAGTGTCTAGATCCTGGCAGTGTTGTGTCCACACATTTTTGAGATACCACTGAAGCTTCCTCATATGCAGTTTGGCATTGGGAAGCACCACAATACAAGATGCCATGAACCCCAAGGCTTGAAGGACTGTCCTTGCAGTCAGCCTGGACTGTAGAGACATTTGTTGGAAATAAAGAGAAAGACTTCTTTGTTTGTCCGGGGTCAAAAAAGCCATCTGGGAAGCTGTATTCAGTCTCACACCCAGAAAGCACATGTCCTGAGAGGGTACTAGACTGGACTTTGTTTCGTTCACAGAATACCCTAGGCATCTTAGCACTGCCATCACGTACTGTAGATGATGAAGAAGCTCGTCCTTGTCCTGTGCAGTAATCAGGCAATCGTCCAAATAAGGATAAATCTGTATTCCTCTTAACCTGAAAAAGGCTATCACTGGAGCCAGGACCTTTGTGAACACTCTGAAGCAGTAGATAAGCCAAAGGGCAATGCAGAGAACTGATAATGTAAATTTCCAGCCAGCGCAGGTACCTCCTGCAACTGGGCCTGATAGGAACATGAAGATAAGCCTCTTTGAGATCCAGAGTTACCATCCAGTGATCTTTTCCCAACAGAGGTAAAAGCTGTTGTAACGTCAGCATCTTGAACTTTGGAATATCCAGGTAAGTGTTGAGGATAGATAAATCCAAAATTGGCCTCCACGTGTTCCCTTTCTTTGGAACTAGAAACAGGCGAGAATAAAAGCCTAGGCCCACGTCTGACAGAGGAACTGGCTGTATAGCTCCCATTTGAAGAAGTAAAGAGATCTGTTTGTGAGCCTCTATTCTTTGGCGAGGAGGAACGTCTGGCATGCCTTTGAAAGGAGGCAATGTATGGAAATAGAACTTGCAGCCTCGGTTTATAATGTCCAATACCCATTTGTCCTGCGTGATTAAAAGCCAGTTTTGCTTGAAAAGTGCTAACTTTCCTCCCAATGGGGCTGCCAGGCAAGAGGAATCTGGCAGCTGAAAATGCAGGTCATTGGGCCTGTTTACGAAAGGACTGGCCCCTACCTTCACCTGCAGACTGTGCAGGCGAACTCCATGTCTTCGGTCTGAAGGAACTTTGAGCTCTGCCCCTACCACGTCTAGATCTACCTCTAGACTGAGAATCAGAAGGGTACGTCCATCCCTTAGTAGGCCAATTTCTACTAAACTTTGGAGGTTGCACCTGCAAAAAATCTTTAACAGTCTGCATAGATTTAGCCTTGTCTTCCATTTTCTTTAATACTGACTCCACAGGCGGACCAAACAAAACTTCAGACTGTAAAGGAGCCTCCAGAATTCTAGTCTTAACATGCTCAGACAAATTCTGATCCTTAAGCCAGGCGTGCCTTCGAATAACTGAACCAGTGGCAGCCACCCTAGAAGAAGCCTGTAAAGCATCAAAGCCACACTGCAAAGAATGCATGTACTAAATCCTGCAATTCTTTACACTCTATGCCCTCTGCTAAAGCATCCACTTTCGATTTTAGCTGTGAAAGAAGGAAATTCTGATACAACATGTGAAACTGGCAATTTAAAGCCCTCATTGCTAAAGTAGAAGAGGTATACACCTTCTTACCCCATCTGTCCAAAGCTCTAGCTTCCTTATCTAGAGGAACCGGATTCTTAACAGAAGCTCTAACACCCTTAGGTCCCTGGCTAATAGTCTCTGGGTCCGCCCTAGGACTCTTATACAGATACTTATGAGCCTCAGGCACCCTGTAATACCTATCCGGTTTAACTGGCGCAGGAGGCACCGAATCTGGATTAAGAGAAGCCTCCGAGAAAACATCTTGAACCACATCCAAAACAGGAGGAATAGCTAGGGGTCTATGCTGTGGTAAAAACAAGAATTCCCTAAGCCTCTTTCGTGAATCAGAGAAATCCTGTCCTTCCCATTTAAAATGCTCTCTCATGCTCCCTCATGGAATGCAGAGTTTCTGAAAATGAAAAATCCTCAGGAGGAGAAGCAGAAGGAGTGGAATCCTCTGCATCAGAATCAGAATAAGGAGGAAAATCTTGAATGTCTTCAGCAGAAGACTCTGAATCATCTGAGGCCTGCTCAAAACTTTCCAACTCTGGCTCTACCCTGGGCCTCTTATCAGGAGGGGGCATAGAACCTCTAATTAAAGTTATCAAATCTTCTGCCATTTTAAGCATGTGCTTTTTAGGCACAGACCCTGAGGAACCAGAACTGACACCAGAGGAAGGCAAAACAGACCTGCTTTTAGAAGGAGCCTTAGAAATAGTAGCAGAAGGCCTAACCACCTTAGGCACAGAAGGGAGAACAGTAACCTGAGAGGCCCCCTCAGCCTGACCTGACTCATGTGAGGCCACATCCTGTAAAAACAAAGTTTCCCCCTGGGCCTCAACAGAAACTTCAGCCGGATCCACCTGTTCCACTGTAGCTTCTAAAGGACCGGCGTCCGAAACGGACGAATCATCCTGCCTAGGCTTCAAAGATTTGTCTTCGCGTTTCTTCGAGGAAGCGGGCGTCGGAGGATCCGACGGCATATTATAATTACACCGCTTGCCAAAGACTAACCTAGCGCAATCTAACCTTCGTTTTATAGTGCGCTTATTAAACCTAGCACAAAACCGACACCCGACTACGTCGTGCTCCGGTCCCAAACAAGGAATACAAAGCGAGTGGTAATCCCTATGCGGTATCGGTTTCCCACAAAATACAATTATTCACTTTTCTGACATCCGGTAAATAACGAGGCAAGAAAAACAAAAATATTCCAGCGAGTACCAGCCAACTTGGTATCGGTCTGAAACTCAGAATACGAAAAATTTCAGAATGCCGAACGGCACTTGCAACGCTGCTTCTGCATCGGACCATGCGGCAAAAAAGACTGAGGATATGACGTCGGTCATGCGCTTTTATGCTCTGACGTCAGATCTAAGCGCCTATGACCGACGTCAGTCTAATACTTTGGTATTCGGGCCGACCGAGGGACAGCGGACTACCCATAAGTAAGGACTGCAGCAATGTGAGATGAAGAACATCTTGGAGAAGGAGATAAACTACATGGGTAGTGGGAGGAAAGCTCTCGGAACCAATGGGAAACAAACCCAATACAATACCCATCTGGATCGGAGCTCTGAGGATCTTTCTGAAACAGATTTTGATAGGATGACGTGAAAAACTCCTAAGGGACCAGATGGATGTTTTAGTAGATTGAGGTCTGGAAAAAGAAGTTATGTACTCACCATAACGTTCCATGTATGTAGTCCATCTCACCGAACATTATTACATGCGGGTTCGGAGCTGATCCTAGGCTCCGACTCGGCCGCTTAGAAAGCCTGAAAACTTCCGATTGGCTCATGGCTAATATTTATCCCATGATGCATGCGCACATTCCCCATATCTTGCTTGCTATTAGTCTACCAGAATTAGACAGGAAAAACCACAAAGGTCCAGAAGAATTAACTGTAATAAAAGGAGCCCTTGTAGTAAAAACCACTGTAGAAAAGAAAAAACTGTATCCAGATCAGACAGGAAGGGGGCTGGCGGGTGGGTTTGTAATGTTCAGCGAGATGGACTACATCCAAGGAACATTATGGCGAGTACATAACTTCTTAATGTTATGTAGTCCTATCTCGCCTCCATTATTACATGTGGGACAGCGTCCCTAGCATCTTGAATGGGTGGCTCACGGGAAGATACTCCTGAGTACCGTGGAATCAAACAAAGCTCTACCCCTGGAAGTTAAATCCAATTTATAATGGGAAATGAAGGTATGAGGGGGTAGCCCATGTTGCTGCTGCCCAAATACTATCAATAGGTATCCTGGCTTGGAAAGCAGCAGCAGTTGAGAAGGACCTGGTGGAATGTGCTTTAACTTTAAAGGGCAACTCCTTTCCTTGAGAACTGTAAACAAAGGAAATACAACTAGAGATCCAGTACGAAAGTGTAACCTTGGAAACTGGCAAGCCCATTCTTGCCTCAGCAAAGGAAATAAACAGCCATTCTGATTTTCTAAATTCTTTGGTCCGGTGGATATAGAAACGTAAGTTGCCTGTGTACATCCAATTGGTGGAATGTACACTCTGCTTTACTGGAGTGATTAGGAAAGAACACTGGCAATTCAATTGTTTGGTTTAAGTGAAATAGAGAACAGACTTTAGGAATAAAAGGGTTGGTCCGGTGAGAGACCCTATCTTTGTGAAAAATTAAATATGGAGGTCTAACAGACAGAACCTGTAATTCAGAAACTCACCTGGCTGAGGTTATTGCTACCAGAAAAAGGGTTTTCAAAGACAGAAATTGCAACTGACAACTATGGGCTGGTTCAAAGGGTGGCAAAGTAAGTCTAGACAGAACTAGATTCAGGTCCCAAGGAGGAATGGGGTCTTGCGCAGGAGGTCTTATGGAACCATTAAGAAAGGATTTGCACAGTTTGTGAGACTTAAGACTGGAAGCATTAATCCCCACATGAAAATCAGATGTTGCTGCTAGTTGAACTCTTGAGTGTAGCGGCCGCTGAACCTTGGTGAAAGAGTTCTGAAAGAAACTCTAGAACAATAGTAATGAGAGCTGCAAATGGATCAGCTCCTTTATTGTGTGCCCATATGGAAAACTTCTTCCATTTACTATGATACAATTTTCTGGCTGAAGGCTTGTGAGAAAAGGTAATACGAGTTTATAGCTGGAGACAAATCATGAAGCCAGACTACTGACAGAACTGGAGCAGCCAAGCTGTCCATTTGAGAGTGGAGAGACAGGGGTGAAGAGAACCTGACGTGTGTCAGGAGATCAGGCACTGGGTCCAGAGTCCATGGGCAGTCGAACAGGTGAGGCCCAAGAAAAAGGAACCAAATCTGACAAGGCCAGTAAGGAGTGATGAGGATCATCTTGCTTCCCAACAGCATTGTCTTCTGTATGACCTTTGGGATGAATGGAAAAGGAGGAAAAGCATAAACGAGTCCCGGGGGCCAATCGTGGACTAGTGCATCTCTTGGAGACTCCCCCGGAGGGGGGGACGAGAGAGAAAAAGGCGCTGCATTTGGTGTTGATGGGACTGGCAAAGAGGTCACAGCAGGGATGTCCCCACTTGTGAAAGATCATACTGGCTAATTTTCTGGTTCAAGGACCATTCGTGTGGTAACATTGCCCTGCTTAGCTTGTCCGCTATTACGTTGGAAGTCACCGGGATGTGCGTTGCAATGAGAAAGCGTTGGGAAGAAATTGCCCAATTGTTGTCATTAAACCCCAAGAGGACATTATGAGTTTGTCACTATGTATATATACATATGTAATGTCATTTTATGGTTATATTTATTATATTATAATACATATATTTATGGTTATATTTATTGTATTATACATATATATTTTTATTATAGATTTCAATATTTCAATATAAAGGTGATATTTATTTTCAATATTTCAACATTTTTTACTATACTACATTTCTACTAAAGTGTTATAAATAGGGAATTTTTAAATATTTAAAATATGGCATTTTTTAAATATGTATTTTTAAATAAGTATTTTTCAATAGGGTTCTAACCAACGCTATAACATAATATAAGTAAAAAATGCATTTAATTGTTCTGAGTGCCAAAATTAACCTATGGAAAAGAGTGGAAGGTTATTTAAATGTTTTTTAAATTAACAGATGATTCTGCTGAAGTCTTGGGTTATGAGATGAAAGCTCGCTTAATCTGTTTTTTTGTTGTTACTATGGTTTTATGAGTTATTAAACTTTTTCAACATTTATACGGGTTCGCTCATTTTTTGGAATTTATCAAGTGGAGGACAGCCTTTATTGTAACCGAAAAGCATTGTGAGTTTATGTTACTGGTCGTTTCTGCAGTTGCTGCATATTTTTGGGTTATTGGTTTATCGCTCGAGGAGTCCCCGTTTCAGTATGGAGAATCATTCTTTGAGCGACTTTTACGGGTAATTCAAACCCATACACAGAACTCTTTAGCATTGCCAGATTCAGGCGCCACAATACCATGTGCTCAGAGCAGTCCTGTAAACAGTGGTGAGCGTGTGGTGATGTCATGTCAGAGATGGTAGAAGGACAACGCCAGTCGGTACATGAGGGGGTGAAGGTTACAGCCTAATGGTGCTTTTGGAGGCACCAACTGACAGGTGAGACCAACTAATCAGCGAATCAACAGTCCTGTGGAAGTACAGGGTGCTTAAAAACTTACAATGAACTGAACTTTGATGAGTGGCTGGTTAAATCATTTTCGCATGCCTCGGGGGAAGCGGAGAGAGGACAGTCTAACTATGTCAGCTATAAGGACAAATGTAAGAGGTTTAAAAACCTATTGAATAGATACAAAAACTTAGCGTTGGATAATTGGTATGTTTTGGAATGCATTGAATTGAACATTGTGCCCAAGGGCTTATGGCTCAATATATTTCCTAATAATGTTGGAGCCAATGAAGAATTTTTTAAAAATATTTGTAAAATATTAAATGATTGTGGTATAGCAATATTGAAGGCAATTGTTGACAATGTAAAAGAAATGGAATTTTGTAAGAAAGATATCGATAAATTACATACGGAAATAAGTGAAGATTTGGTTTTTACACTCACTGAATATAAGAATATCTATTGTAGAACACTACAGAAAGTTGATTTTAATGTGTCAAAAAACTACAAAAGGAAATTGGACAAATTAGAACGTGATAGGGTAGATTATGAAGGGAATGCTTATGTTATACTTGACAAAAGAAGATACGATAGGTTTGATAGAGAAACAAATTTTAAACAATATGGAGAAAAGGGGAATTTACCTCCTACAAGATCAGAATATAGGGATGAAAGTAACTAAATATCACAATGACTATTCAGACTGAGGACCCTTTGGGGGGGAAGGGTATGGACTAAGGAGATCCGAAAATCAGGAATCAAAACAGAAAACAGACCCATGCAGAAGTAATGGGCAATCAATTTGGAAGACAACAGGGAAGAGGGAGGTACAAGAGATAGACTATGTTATTGGTACTTGTACTTATTCACAAAATATGGAAGGGGTTCCATCCTGTAACAACATTTATATGCCATGGTTTATTAATCAAGAGAATGTTGAACTCAGAGTAGAAGAGATTACAGAAAAAGATTGTGACGGTGAAATAAATATATTTAATAGTAAAACTAACATACACTTATAATAATTTCAATATTTATAATTATACTGATTTGGAAGTAACAGAAGGATTTTTTGGACCATTTACAAAAGGATTTACCTTTGTGCCAACAAGGAAACCAAAAATAGATGAAATACTGGATATTAAACCTTTAACTAGGAAATTAAATTTAGAAGTATTATTTCAGGATATTCCATATATTGGAGAGAGTAAATTAAAGAAGCGCAGTATATATAAACCCTCCATTACACCAAGACATTTACAATTTTGAAAAGTGTACTATCAATATGATTAGGGATGAATATGGGAAGAGAAGAAAACTGATTTCAAATTTAAACAAAGAAAATTTTTGGAATTATTTAATAATAATGGAATGGTTAGAGTTATGAAGCCTGATAAAGGGGGAGGGGTAGTTCTTATGGACCAATGGGATTATACTAATAGGATGTTTAAAAATATTGGATACAGAAAATAGATATTGTATTATATCCAAAAATGAATTGAATATATTCTACAGAAGAATTGACTTAATATTAGAGGACAATTTATTGCAAGAATTAATTGATGTTGAATTATTTAATTTTTTGAAAGTACCCAAACCTGTTATACCTGCGATTTTTGTAATTCCAAAAATACACAAACTTGAAGACCCCCTATGAGGCCAATTGTTACGTCCCAGGGATCTAAGACGCAGCCTCTAGCAATATTAGGTGATAGAAAATTAAAATATTTTCATTTGAAGTATTCACATATACTGGTAGACTCCTGGGACTTTTTAGGTAAATTTAGTACTATTCCATTTAATGAGAGCTTTCTTTTCTTGACCACTGATGTCAAAGATTTGTTCTCGGTGATTCCCCACAGAGGGGCCTAGAGTGGTTTGAAAAGATGCTTACTGAATTTAAAATGTTGAATCCAGATGAGTTTATATTAGTATTAGAAAGTATGGAATTAGTTCTGAAATATAATTTCCTTTATTTTCAAGGTGACTTACCACCAACTTGACGGTGTAGCTATGGGCTCAGCATGCACCCCAATTTATGCAAACATTATTATGCTATACTGGGAATTAACATACGTTTTGGATTCATGGTTTAAGCAAAACATAGTGAGATGTTATAGGTTCCTTGACTACATTTTTATTGTTTGGGAGGGCAAACATTAAATTATAGAAGAATTTATTGAATTTTTGAATAATAGTACCAATTTCTTAAATTTACATAGGATTGGAATGATAATGAAATGCATTACTTGGAATGTTAAGGTGAATAAGGATTATGAGAGAAGGAATTACAGGTCTAAGATTTACAGAAAGGAATGCTATTCGAACTCCTTGCTACACTATCAGAGTGACCACCCCAACCATTTAAAAAAGGAATGTCATTAAAGGTCAGATGGTTATAGGGTGTCCAGATTGACCTTGGACTCTAATGATTTTATTAGAGAACTTGATTTGGTTCAGGATATGTTTGAGGAAAGAGGGTACCCCAAAAGGTTGATAGAGAATGTTAAGAAGGAAATTATTAAGAAGCGAAATGCAGAATATGGGCCATTATTAAAGTATGGGTCAATAGATACCAGCAACAGAGCATTTGGATAGTGAATTAGATAACATGAATAGAAACAAAATTATTATTAAATCTAACCTGAAAGAAAATGTTAATGTTAATTCCGGAGAAGAACTACCACAGCTGATATCAACCTATTATTCTGACATGGGATGGCTAAGGAGGTATATTAATGGGATTTGGAACATGTTCAGTAGGATGCCCACGACAGCGCAGTTTTTCCAGGAACCCTTAAAATAAAGTTAGAGGAGAAATATGAATTTGAAAAATATCCTGGAGATAAAGAAAGGTAAAAATAATGGAGGGGCAGAGCGGAAAATGGTGCACACATGTGGTAGGTGTGCCCAATGCCCGTTTATGGCAGGAGAAAAGGAACTTTATATTTCTAGCATTGGTTTCAAATTGATGAGTCACACCTACTCTAGTTGCTATACAAGAGGAGTAGTGTACCTGGCATACTACTTGGGGAAAACTGAAAGGAATTTAAGAAATCGGGTATATGAACATGTCAGAGACATTAAAAAGAATGAGAATAATACCCTTTATAGGCATACCCTTAAATGTACGAACATGAACATCAAATTTTGGGTATTGGAAGAAGTTAAACAGAAGGATAGGGGTGGTGATTGGGAAACATTCCTGGAATATCGTGAGATAAGGCAAATTGGATTGGATTCCTGTACTCACCCAGGAATGAATGACCACATCTCTATAAAACAAGCTCTGAAATTGTTGTCATTAAACCCCAAGAGGATATTATGAGTTTGTCTATGTATATATACACACGTAATTTTTATGGTTATATTTATTGTATTATTAGAGAGAGAGAGAATTGGAATCAGGTGGACAGTCTTTATTGTAACCGAACAGCATTGTGAGTTTATGTTGCTGTTAGTTTCTGCATGTTTTTAAGAAATCGCCCAATCCCAAACTCGCATGGCCTCTCGACATAAGGGGTATGATCTGGTCCCCCCTTGTTTGTTTAGATACCAGACAACCGACATGTTGTTGGTCTAGATAGCTATCGTCCCTAGAGGGAGAAAGTTGTGAAGTGCTTGCAACGCTAGAAGCGCCGCCCTCATCTCTAGGAAACTGATATGCAGATGGGCCTCCTGCTCTTGCCATGTGCCTTTGATAGTCCTGCCAAGATATTGCCCCCCCCCACCCTGAGAGGCATCCGTGGTCACAATGGCAACGGGTTGGTGCGGTAGAAATGGAGTCCCTGTGGTAAGATGACCTGGTTGAATCCACCAGCCTAGGTCCTTTTTGCAAGCATCTGTAATCAGGATCTGATGATATAGAGGCAAAGTACAGTTGTGTACACCTACCATAAATGTAGATGTTAGAGTGTCTTCACTGTTGCAGTCATGACTGTAGGGTTCTCCCCTGCCGGTAGGCAGCCCTCAGTCGGCCAGAATCCCAAAGTCTGGGTCCGGCATCGGCTGTTCAAGCATGCTCCCTGACGTCAGAGCGCCAGGAGTATAAAGCTGACAGCCGACGCCATCTTCTCCAGTTTTTCTTGCCCCAGATGTCAGGAGTCCCAAAATGAAAAAGGTCCCATAACCTATGCAAATACACCTCAGAAGAAAGGAACTACACAAAAGCAAAAACAAGAGGGGACAGGAGGGAGGGAAACCCAGACTGCAACAGTGAAGACACTAACATCTACATTTATGGTAGGTGTGACAACTGTACTATGTTCATCGTGTTTCACTGTTGCAGTCATGACTGTAGGGTAGAATCCCAAAGCTGAAAGAAAGGGAGGTGGTCATAATGAAGAAGGAGCGGCTAAAAGGCCTTGCAAGTCTGCAGTGGCAAAGCCTGCCCTAGACTTAGTATAGAGGTAGACTGTAGTGCTTAGAAAAAGTATGCACTGAACTCCAAGTTGCAGCTTCCAAAATGTCTTTGGTAGGAACTCCTCTGAGGAAGGCCGCAGAAGTGGCAGCAGCTCTGGTGGAATAAGTTCATATACTCCCTGGGATTTGCTTTCCATGGTGTGAATAACAATCTGATTCCATGAGCAATCCATTTAGAAATGGTCCGTTTTGAAATGGCTTTACCTTGGGAACTCTAAGCATAAGAAACAAACAATTGTTCTAATTTTCTGATTTCCTTGGTTCTGTCCAGGTAAAAACGTAGCTGTCTGTGTACATCCAAGGAATGTAAGATCCTTTCCCCTTTATTTTGAGGAGTGGGGAAAAAGGTTGGCAAGTGGATAGTTTGATTTAAAGCCACTTTGGAAAACACCTTAGGCATGAAAGTAGGATTAGTCCTCAAAGATACCCTGTCTTGATGAAAAATAATATATGGTTCCACAGCCATAAGAGCTTGTAACTCTGAAACCCTCCTGGCAGAGGTTAGGGCTAACAGAACAGCTGTCTTCCAAGATAAAAACTTGATGTCAGAAGAAGCCGCAGGCTCAAAAGGAGGAAAGGTTAGTTTTTCCAAAACATAGTTGAGATCCCAAGCAGGAATGGGAGGAGATCTAGGAGGCCTTAAGTTCTTAGCTCCCCTGAGAAACTGCCTCATGAGCTGGTGGGAAAAGATGGGAGGGTCGGAATTATAATGAGCAGAAATAGCAGAGGCATGTATTTTAATGGAAGAGAAAGAGAGACCCTTATGTAAGAGGTCTGTCAAGTAAAGTAAGATTAAAGTAATGTTAGGAAGAGGATCAGAATCCTGAGCCTGCATCCAGGAACAAAATCTTTTCCATTTTCCTGCATAAGATTTTCTAGTGCTAGGACGTCTGGCTTCTAAAATGACATCCATAACCTGCTTGGGTAGGAAAGAAGAAACCATAGACCCTGGATTAGCCAGGCCGCCAGGCTGAGAGTTCTGACACGAGAGTGTAGAACCTGACCCTGATGTTGGGACAGAAGGTTCGGAGACTGAGGTAAAACCCAAGGGGGCTCCAGACATAGGTTTTTTTTTTTTAGAGTTGGATACCAAAACTGTCGAGGCCAATTTGGAGCCAGCAAGATCATCATCTTGGGTTTGTCCTATTTTATCTTCAATAAGACCCGTGGAAGAGGAGGAAGAGGCGGAAAGGCATATCCCGAGAGGTTCCTCCAACTGAATGACAGGGCGTCCACTTTCCAAGCCTCTCTGGAAAGTCCTGGTGCAAAAAATCTGTAGTTGATGATTGAGATGGGATGCAAAGAGGTCTATGTGAGGGCATCCCCAGACTGCTGTTATCATCCTGAATATTTTGGTGTCCAGCATCCACTCGTGTGGATCCGAAAGATTTCTGCTCAGACCGTCTGCCAGGAAGTTTTGTTTCCCTGGTAGAAACTGAGCTTGAAGATCCAGATTGCAAGCTAGAGCTGTGTTCCATAGATCCATGGCTAGTCTGCAAAGGGGGTAGGAATGAGATCCCCCTTGCTTGTTTATGTACCACATAACTGTGGTGTTGTCTGTCCGTATTAAGTTGTCCTGGTTGTAAAAGATTCCTGAAGGCCAATAGGGCTTTCTGAATGGCTAACATTTCCTTTAAATTGATATGCAGGTGCTTCTGATCCTTTGTCCAAAGGCCCCGCAAACAATTGCCTTGAAAATGGGCTCCCCAAGCATAATCCGAGGCGTCCGTGGTTAGAATCTGAGAGGCAGGAGGCAGACGGAAGGGCTTCCCTTTATTTAGAGCACATGCCCTGGACCACCAAAGAAATTCATTTGAAGGCAAGGAAGGACGGATATCAGTATGTCTAAACTGTGGCAATGCTGAGACCATACACTTTTTAGGTACCACTGTATTTTCCTCATGTGTAGAGTCTTGCATATGGCATGAGAAGGATGCATGAGGCTATGTAACCCAAAGCCTGCAGGAATTTCCTTGCAGATAGAGGAGTTAAAGTTGCCAAGGTTCTGAAAGTTGAAGCCAGCTGTAACTGTTTTTCGGATGTCAGAAATGCCATCTGGGTTGTGGTGTTTAGAAGTGCACCCAGAAGAGTTATCTGTTGTGATGGTGTCAAATTTGACAATGTTTACAGAAAATCCCAGGAACTTGAGGAGGTTCTGTACAAATTCTAGATGCTGGAGTAAGACATCCTTGCTGTCTGCCTGAATTAGACAATCGTCCAGATAAGGGTAAATTTGAATTCCCTTGAGTCTGCAGTAAGCTACTACTGGAGACAGGCATTTGGTTAAGACCCTGGGTGCAGTAGATAATCCAAAGGGCAGCGCAGAGAATTGAAAGTGCCTCGATCCGGCTTTGAACCAGAGGTATTTTCTGCGATCCTGCCTGATGGGAATGTGTAAATATGCCTCCTTTAAATCCAAGTTACCATCCATGCATTTTTGGAGAGCATTGGAAGTAGCTGCTGTAGAGTAAGCATCTTGAATTTTGGAATTTCTAGAAAGGTGTTCAAGACCGACAGATCCAGAATGGGTCTCCATGAGTTTTGCTTCCTTGGGACTAGAAAGAGCCTTGAATAAAAACCTTTTCCCATCTCTGAAAGAGGAACCAGTTCTATGGCATTCATAGCCAAAAGAGCTTCCACCTGGTGTAAGGCCTCCGTCCATTGATGTTTTGGAAGGTTTGGCCATCCGCTTGGTCTTGGCAAGGTGTGAAAATGGAATTTGTAACCTCTTAAAACCACATCCAAAACCCATTTGTCTTGGGTTATTTGAGTCCAATTTTGATAAGAGAGAGTTTTCCTCCGAGAGGGGCTTCCAGGCAAGAAGTTCCTGCAGCCCAACAGAGAGAGTCATTGAGTTTGTTTCCTTTGAGATTGAGACCTGTCCTCTCCTCCCCTAGGAGTGGAAGCAGTCCACTGTCTTGGTCTATAAGCAGCTTGTGTTTGAGGCCTCCCTCTGGAACTTCTATATCTACCCCTCGGAGGCCTGTCTGAAGAGGGAAAGGACCAATTTTTAGAAGGCCAATTCCTGCTAAATCTAGGAGGCTGCATTTGTAAGAAATCTTTAACTGTTTGCATGGATTTCGCCTTATCCTCCATCTTTTTAATCACCTCTTCAGCTTTTGATCCAAACAAAACATTATGCTGAACAGGAGCATCCAATAATTTAGCCTTTACTTGTTCAGGTAAATTTTGTTCCTTTAGCCATGCATGCAGTCTGACGACTGTGCCAGAGGCCACAGCCCTACAAAAAGCCCCCAAGGCATCAAATCCACAGTGTAAACCATGCTTCCCAACCTTTCAGTGGCATGCAATAAGTCATGTAATTCCTTATCTGCACAGGCAGAAATGGAAGTAAGCTTTTGTTTTAAGACAGACAGTAGAAATTGCTGGTATTTAAACATATGAAACTGACAGTTTAAAGCCCTAATAGACTAAGTAGCAGAAGTGTACACCTTTTTGCCCCATCTTTCTAAGGATCGAGAATCCTTTTCAGTAGGAAAAGAATTTTTGGCAGAAGTGGCCTTAGCTCCCTTAGGACCCTGAGAAATGGTTTCAGGGTCAGCAGAAGGGTTCTTGTATAAAAACTGATGGGAATCAGGAACCCTGTAATATCTATCAGGCTTAACAGGAGCAGGAGGAAAAGAGTCAGGAGTTAAGTTAGCCTCCGAAAAGGCATCATCCACAATATCCAAAACAGGAGGAATAGCCAGGGGTCTATGTTGGGGAAGAAGAAATTCCCTCAGTCTTTTCTTGGATTCCGAATACTCCTGTCCTTCCCAGTGGAAATGTTCCCTCATTTCATGCAAAGTTTCCCCAAAAGAAAAATCCTCAGGGGGAGAAGCGGAAGGAATGGATTCTTCAGCATCAGAATCCTCATAAGGAGGGAAAGAATATTCCTGATCGGAAGAAGAAACAGGAAACAGAAGCCTGATCAGAGGAATCATAAGAGATATCCTGCCTAGGCCTTTTGTCTGGAGGGGGATGAGAACCCCTAATCATAGTAAGTAAATCCTCCGCCATCTTGAGTAACTGTTTCTGTGACTTGGGAGCTGGTTCAGAAGAGGCCTGTGTAGAAGTCTTTGATTTTGTAGGAGTCTTTGCCTTTATTAGTAGCAGAGTAAGTCTGAAAACCCCTTCGGAAGCCAGTACCTGCACAGCGGCTCCAGACCCATCCGAGGGAGCATTGTCCGAAGGTCCTGCAACAGGAATATTTAAAGGCCTGGTTGGCTCCTCATGAGAGTCTGTTTCGGCAGTCTGTTCTGAAATGGCAGATGACAGGGGCTGCAAAAGCACCTCACTGACGGCCGAACCCAAAGCTGGCTCCGGTTGTGCGCCATCATCAGATTTGGACCTCGGAGGCCTGTCTTTATCCTTGCGACGCTTGTGAACTCCGGCAGCCGGAACCGTATCAGATGGCATTTTGTAATTAAAGCGCCTACCGAAGTAATGCAAGGCAAAATCGTACCTTCGCTTAATTGTACATTGATGGAATCTAGCACAAAACAGACAACTAGCTACGTCGTGGTCAGGGCCCAAGCAAGGAATACAGTAAGAATGAAAATCCTTATGAGGTATTTGCTTCCCACATGAAATACAATTATTAACTTTTTCTGACATCGGAGTGGAGCAAGAAAAAAAAAAGTTTCCCCAACGGGGTACTTAGCTTTGAGTGAAGAAAATCTTCGGATTCAAGTATATCAGTAAAATTAGTCAGGAGTCAGCCGACCGGCACTTGCGAGCTGCTATCACCACACGGCAAGAAAGACTGGAGAAGATGGCGTCTGCTGTCAGCTTTATATTCCTGGCGCTCTGACGTCAGGGAGCATGGTTGAACAGCCGACGCCGGACCCAGACTTTGGGATTCTGGCCGACTGAGGGCTGCCTGCCGGCAGGGGAGAACCCTACAGTCATGACTGCAACAGTGAGACATGAACATCTGCTGAAACGACCACTGGGATGACAGAACCATTGGAGTATACTCATGTGTAGTCTTGCTAAAGGTACCAAGGTTATGGTTGACACCATAGTTCAAGAAGCTGCACCACCACCTTCGCTTTGACTATTTGAAGTGGAAGTATAGTACAGTTTTGTACCTACCATAAATGTAGATGTTAAAGTGCTCACACTGCTGCAGTCATAACACTTGGGTTATCTTGCAGTCAGGCGGTCCCGCAGTCGGACAGAGTTCCAAAGTCTTCGTCCGGCGTCGGTTGCTATCGCTTCTTCCCTGAAGTCAGTGCGCCAGGGGTATACAAGATGCATCAGACGCCATTTTCTTCAGTTTTTCTTGCCCCAGATGTCAGGTGCCCCCAAGTAGGCAGGCAATACATATTGCCAATAAAAATATACATATAAAATAAAAACAATGCCTTCAGTTACAAGCAAATACACCACAAAGGTTGTATAGGATAGAAAGGTATAGTGAAGTCCAGCTAGTTCAGAGGGGATGGAGGGAGGGTAACCTGGACTGCAGCAGTGTGAACACCAACATCTACATTTATGGTAGGTACAAAACTGTACTATGTTCGTCATGTTACACTGCTGCAGTCATTACACTTGGGTAGAATCCCAAAGCGAAGGTTAGGTGTCTGGTCTATAAAGAGTTAGGATTGGCTATGAGGTCCTGCAGAACTGCAGTGGCAAATCCTGCTCTGGATTTAGAGTAAAGAGGCAAGTGGTAATGCTTGGTAAAGGTGCGTACTGAACTCAAAGTTGCAGCCTTCAAAATTTCCTTGATAGGTACTCCTCTGAGAAAGGCTGTTGCCCTGGTGGAATGTGGTCTAATGTTATTCGGGACTGATTTTCCATGCTGTGTGTAGCAGTAACAAATACAGGTGTCCTATCCATTTGGATATAGTCTGCTTTGAGATAGCCTTGCCCTGTGATCCTGCAGCATATGCTACAAACAGTTGCTCAGTTTTCCTGAAAGCTTTTGTTTTGTCCAAGTAGAAGCGTAGCTGCCTGTGCATGTCCAAAGAGTGCAGAAGTTTCTCCCCTTTATTCTAGGGGTTTGGATAAAAAGTTGGCAAATGAATGGTTTGGTCAAGAGCCACACTGGATACCACCTTTAGCGTAAAGGTAGTGTTTGTCCTTAAAGAAACCCTGTCCTGATGAAAACTTATAAAAGGTTTCACTGCCATTAATGCCTGTAGCTCGGAGACTTAGTGCTGAAGTTACTGCCAGGAGCACAGCTGTTTTCCATGATAAAAATTTTAGATCTGCTGTATTGGCTGGCTCAAAAGGTGGCAAGGTCAGTTTTTCCAAAACGAAACTGAGGTCCCAAGTTGGTGCTGGTGCTCTCCGGGGCAGTCTTATGTTTTTAGTCCCTCTGAGGTACTGCTTTGGCACAGGATGAGAGAATAAAGGATGATCAGTGTTGTAATGTGCGGAAATGGCAGAGGCGTGGATCTTAATTGATGAGAAGGATAGGCCTTTGTCCAGCATCTCAGTTACATATTGTAAAATCTGAGGAATGTTTGTGACAAGAGGGTCAAGGCTTTGAGCCTGGTTCCAGGCACAGAATCTCTTCCATTTTTCTGAGTAAGCTTTTCTGGTGCTAGGCCTCCTGGCCTCCAAAATGACATCCATAACAACTTTAGAGAGAGGTGTTGCCTGTTTGACTAATGAATCTGCCATGCAGCCAGGTTTAGGGTTTTGAGCTGAACGTGCAGGATCCGATTGAGTCAGAAGGTGTGGAATTTTAGGCAAAATCCATGGTGGGCCTTGAGCCAAGTTCTTTAAGATTGTGTACCACTGCTGACGTGGCCAGTCTGGAGCAATCAGGATCATCTGTGTTTTTTCTTGACTGGCTTTTTGGAGTAACTTTGAAAGGAGAGGCAGTGGTGGTAAGGCATAAACCTTTAGGCTTTTCCAGCTGAACGAGAGAGCATCCACTTTCCATGCTTGTGTGTGATAAGTCCTTGTGCAGAATTTTTGTAGTTGGCAATTCAGTGGGGAGGCAAAAAGATCTATGTCTGGGCATCCCCATTTTTGCGTTACCATGCTGAAGATTTGTGGATGCAATTTCCATTCGAGAGGGTCCATGATATTTCTGCTTAGATAGTCTGCCAGAGTATTTTTCTTTCCTGGCAGGAATTGTGCTTGCAGATGAACTTGATAGTTAGAGCTGTGTTCCACAAGGTCATGGCTTACCTGCATAGGTGATAAGAATGAGTGCCCCCTTGCTTATGTACCACATTACTGTGGTGTTGTCTGTCCAACAATAATTGTCCTGGATGCAGAAGGTCCTTGAAGGCTGTTAGGGCATTTTGAACAGCCAACATCTCTTTTTGTTTGATGTACAGATGCATCTCGTCTGTGGTCCACTTGTCCTGAATGCATTTTCCTGCCATGTGTGCTCCCCAAGCGTAATCCGAAGCATCTGTTGTTAGAGTCTGCCTGGCTGTGGGTAGGGTAAAAGGCTGACCCTTGTTTAGGTGACATGCCTGTGCCCACCATCAAAACTCCTGTTGTAGGCAGGGAATCATTGGTATTACTGCTTCTAAACTAGCAGAGTGTTGAGTCCAAACACTTTTTAGGTACCACTGTAATTTCCTCATATGCAGTCTGGCATATGGTATTAGTAGTATGCAGGATGCCACTACTCCCAGGGCCTGCAGACTTTCTTGCAGGGAGATGGGACTTTGCCAGTAATTGAAAATATTAAGTTAGTTGAACTTGTTTGCCTGGCATGAGAAGCCATCTGAGCCGTTGTATTTAAGCTGGCACCCAGGAATATAATCTGTTGTGAGGGCACTAGTTTTGACTGCTTTTCATTTACTGTGTACCCTAGAGAAATTAGCAACCTTTTTACAAATGCCAGATGCTGTAGAAGAATGTCCTTTGTCTCTGCTTGAATGAGGCAGTCATCCAGGTATGGATATATTTGAATTACTTTTTGTCTGCAAAATGCAATTACTGGTGCCAGTCACTTTGTAAAGACCCTGGGTGCAGTAGATAAGCCAAAGGGCAGTGCAGAGAATTGGTAGTGCATTGTACCAGCTTTGAATCTGAGGTATCTTCTGTAATTTTGTCTGATAGAGGCATACCTGCATGTCCCTGAGGTCCAGAGTAACAATCCAAGTCTTCTTGCCAACCATGGGTAGAAGCTGCTGTAATGTCAACATTTTGAATTTCGGAATATCCAGGTAAGTATTTAGAATTGAAAGGTCTAGTATGGGCCTCCAGGCCTTGTCCTTTCTGGGGACCAGGAAGAGTCTTTAGTAAAATCCTTGTCCTTGTTCCTGTTGTGGTACTTTTTGAATAGCTCTCATGTCCATGAGAGCTGAAATTTGTTTTTGTGCCTCTGCCCATCGATTTTGTGGCAGGTCTGGCATTCCTTTTAGCCTTGGTAAAAGTATGAAAGTTGTACCTGTAACCTTGAGACACAATATTCAGAACCCATTTGTCTTGGTTGATTGCCAGTTTTGAGAAAAAAGTGCTAGCTTTCCCCCTAAGGAGGCTGCCAAAAGGGAAGTGCTTAGCATACGAAGGGGGAAGTCATTGGGACTGTTTCCTGTAAGGTTGAGACTTGCCCTCGCCTCCTTTTGGGGTTGAGGTGCCCCACATCTGTTACAGCCTTGGGGTTGAGATCTGCCTCTCTGTGGCCTGTCTGACACTGGAAAGGACAAATTCTTTGCTGGCCAATTTCTGCTAAATCGAGGTGGCTGTACCTGTAAGAAATCCTTGACTGTTTGCATATAGTTAGCTTTATCCTCCATTTTCTTTAACACCTCTACTGCCTTAACATCAAACAAGGTATCATGCTGTAAAGGAGCATCCAATAATTTTGCCTTAACATGATCAGGTAAACTCTGCTCTTTTAACCAAGCATGTCTTCGAATCACAGAACCTGTAACTGCGGCTCTACAAGAGGCCTCTAAAGAATCAAAACCACATTGCAGAGTATGTTTTCCCACCTGTTCAACTGCATGCAATAATTCCTGCATTTCTTTAGTCAGGAGCTTCTGAGCTTGCAAGCATTTTCCGTTTTAACTGAGCCATTAAATATTGGTACTTAAGCATGTGAAAAGTACAGTTTTGTACCTACCATAAATGTAGATGTCCGATAGGCATGCATCTGCAGTCCTTACAAATGGGTTGTCCTGTCGTCAGGCAGCCCTTCGGTCGGCCGGATTCCAAAGTCTGGGTCTGGCCTCGGCTGGTGTCGCACTTCACCCGACGTCATAGCTGCAGTTCTTCGGGTATAAAGGCATCAGCCAACGCCATTTTCCTCAGTGTTTCTTGCCCCAGATGCCAGGTGCCCTCTAGGAAGGCTAAATTTGGATAAATGCAAATGGTTCCAAATAGTAGAGAGCAAACAAAAAATAAGCATGTATGTACATATATACAAAAAATACACCATAATAGATTCCCCCAGCTAGCTAGAAGATGGGCAAATACCCTAGGAGTACCACAGAGGGGAAGGAGGGTGGGTAATCCTGACTGCAGATGCATGCCTATCGGACATCTACATTTATGGTAGGTACAAAACTGTACTATGTCCTTCAAGGATGCATCTGCAGTCCTTACAAATGGGTAGAATACCATAGCCAAACTGGGGGAGGAGGAGAAATAAGATTATGGTGTAGTTAAGATCCCTTGCAAAACAGCAGTGGCAAAACCTGCTCGGGATCTGGAGTATAAAGGTAAATTATAATGCTTGGCAAATGTATGCACGGAGCTCCAAGTAGCAGCCTCTAAAATGTCTTTGGCAGCCACTCCTCGTAGAAAAGCTGTGGTAGTGGCTGTAGCCCTTGTAGAGTGAGGCCTGATGTTTTCTGGAGTTTTCTTCCCATGGTAGGAGTAACAAAATCTAATGCAATTTCCTATCCACTTAGAGATTGTCTGTTTTGAAATTGCTTTTCCTTCCATTCCTGTTGCATATGCTACCAGTAGCTGGTCAGTTTTTCTATTGCCCTTGGTCCTGTCCAGGTAATAACGTAATTGTCTATGTACATCCAAGGTATGCAACAGTCTTTCTCCCTGTTCTGTGGGTTGGGGAAGAATGTAGGTAGGTGGATAGCTTGGTTTAAAGATACCCTGGAGACCACCTTTGGCATAAAAGTAGGATTTGTTCTCATGGACACTATCTTGATGGAAGATCAGGAAGGGCTGTACTGCCATTAATGCCTGTAGCTCAGATACCCTTCTTGCTGAAGTGATTGCAAGCAGGAAAGCAGTTTTCCATGATAAGTATTGTAATTCTGCTGTTGCTGCTGGTTCGAAAGGAGGGAGTGTCAACTTTTCTAGCACAAAGTTCAAGTCCCATGCTGGCAATGGTGGCTTCCTAGGTGGTTTTACATTTTTAATTCCTCTCAGAAACTGCCTGAGCAGAGGATGTGAGAAGACTGGAGGATCCATGTTGTATTCTGCTGAAACAGCTGATGCATGAATCTTAATGGAAGAATAGGACAGGCCGTTGTGAAAGAGCTCTGCCAAGTATTCCAGGATGTTGGCTATGTTTACCAGTGACACATTTTCTCCTTTTGCAGTACTCCAAATGGGATATCTTTTCCATTTTGCTGAATAATTTTTTCTTGTTGAGGGTCTGCGAGCCTCCAAGATAATGTCTTTAACCCTTTGGGATAAACTTGGGTTATTTGGTCTTATGCAATGTTCCAGGCAGTCAGCTGCAGTGTTTTCAGGTTTGGATGCAGGGTGCTGTAGTTGTTCTGTGTTAACAGTAAGGGAACCAGGGGTAGAGGCCATATTTGTTCCCGAGACATGCTCCTCAGTAATGGGTACCAATGTTGCCTTGGCCAGTCTGGAGCTATCAGGATGATCCTTGGACGGTCTTCTTTGATCTTCAATAGCACCTTGTGCATCAAAGGAAGTGGTGGGAATGCATATGCTGTCAGGTTTTTCCAACTGAAAGATAGGGAGTCCACTTTCCAAGCAAGTGGGTGGTACGTCCTTGTGCAGAATTTCTTCAGTTGGTGATTGCGTGGGGATGCAAATAAGTCTATTTCTGGTAGTCCCCATTTTCTTGTAATGGTTTTGAATATGTCCGGATGCAGCATCCATTCGTGGGCATCCGTGGTAGTTCTGCTTAGTATGTCTGCTAGTATGTTTTCTTTTCCTGGCACAAAGACTGCTTGTAATTGAATGTTGAAGCTCAGGGCCACATTCCAGAGGTCCATTGCCATCCGGCATAGAGGGTACGAATGTGTGCCTCCCTGTTTGTTGATGTACCACATAACTGTGGTGTTGTCTGTCCTTATCAATAGTTGACCTTGTCGAAGAAATGGTCTGAATGTCTGAATTGCCAGTTTTACTGCCAGCATTTCCTTTTGATTTATGTGTAGGTGCAGCTGGTCTTGAGTCCATAAGCCTTGTATGCACTTGTCCAGCATGTCGCCCCAACCGAGGTTTGAGGCGTCCGTTGTGATGGTCTGGCTTGGTTGAGTGCTGTGGAAGGGCAGTCCTTTGTTTGATTGACAGGCCTGAGCCCACCATTTGAATTCTTGCTTCAGGCATGGGATTATTGGAATTTGGGTTTCTAGGCTGTGCTTGTGCTGAGACCATAAATTCCTTAGGTACCACTGTAACTTTCTCATATGCAGTCTGGCATGTGGAACCAATATTATGCAGGATGCCGTGAAACCCAAGGCTTGCAGGACTTTTCTTGCTGTTAGCTGGTTCTGTTTTGTTAATGCCAAGAAGTAGAGGGAGTTGCTCCTGTTTTTCTACTGTTAGGAATGCCATTTGTTTTGATGTGTCCAGCTCTGCACCCAAAAAGGTTATCCTTTGGGATGGTATCAGCCTTGACTTTTTTATATTGACTGTGTATCCCAGGGCTTGCAGTAGATAAATGACCCTTTTCAAGTCTTCTGCTAGTTTGTTCTTGTTGTCCGCTTGTAACAGGCAGTCGTCCAGGAAAGGGTAGATTTGAATTCCCTGAAGCCTGCAATGAGCAATTACTGATGCCAGGCATTTCGTGAACACTCTGGGCGCAGTAGATAAGCCAAAGGGCAATGCTGAGAATTGATAATGCTCTGATCCTGCAAGAAATCTGAGGTATCTTCTGCAATTTGGTCGTATGGGGACGTGCAGGTATGCCTCCTTGAGATCTAGAGTTACCAGCCAAGACTCCTTGCCCAACATGGGAAGAAGCTGCTGTAGGGTCAGCATTTTGAATTTTGGGACAATGAGGTATGTGTTTAAGGCAGACAGGTCGAGAATAGGTCTCCATTGGTTTTCTTTTCTTGGTACCAGGAAGAGCCTGGAGTAAAATCCTTGTCCTTGCTCCATAGATGGTACCTTTTCTACAGCTCTCATCCTTAGTGAGTTATTTGCTTTAGAGCTTCTGCCTTTTGATTCGGAGGTAGGTTTGGCATTCCTCTCTTCCTTGGTAGAGTATGGAAGTGAAACCTGTAATCTTGGTCTATTGTCTGCAAAATCCACTTGTCTCCTGTGATGTAATGCCAGTTTACTGAAAATAAGGCTAGCTTCCCGCCTAAGGGTGCTTCTAGTTGTTCCCTGGTAGGCGGTGCTAGAGCCAAGTCACTGTGATTGTCCTGTAGTAGTCGTGGTGGCTGTATCTGTGGCTGTACCTCGCTGGTTAGCCTGCCACTGACGTCCCCTGTAGGCACCCCTGGATTGACCCCTGCCTCTTGAGCGCCTATTCCTGCCTCTCTGAGCTCTGGAGGTGTCTGGAAAGGACCAATTCCTGGAGGGCCAATTCCTGCTAAACCTTGGAGGTTGGACCTGTAAGAAATCTTTGACTGTCTGGACAGATTTTGCCTTCTCTTCCATCTTCTTCAGCACCTGTTGTGCAGGAGAGCCAAACAAATTGATCTTGTCCATGGAAGCATCTAGTAGCTTCGATTTAACATGATCTG
Organism: Protopterus annectens; assembly: GCF_019279795.1. Lineage (NCBI taxonomy): Eukaryota > Metazoa > Chordata > Ceratodontiformes > Protopteridae > Protopterus > Protopterus annectens. Next base: position 1,789,107,638 of record NC_056728.1, on the reverse strand, counting down.
GTAAGGCCTGCTCTTTTAACCATACATGTCTTCTGATCACTGTGCCAGTCATGGCTCATCTAAAGGAAGCCTCCAGTGCATCATAGCCGCATTTTAAGGAATGGTTACTGACCTGTTGAATGTTATGTACCATTTCCTGAACAGATTTTTTGTCTAATGGTTCATCCGAGGACAGCTTTTTAGTTAACTGGTCTAACATAAATTCTTAATACTGGATCATGTGGAATTGACAGTTCAAGGCCCTAGCTGAAAGAGTAGCAGAAGTGTAAACTTTTTTACCCCATCTCTCTAAGGCCCTGGATTCCCTTTCAGAGGGGAGGGTTTTTTTGGCAGAGGTAGCTGCTACAGCCTTAGGTCCCTGGGAGATAGTTTCGGGATCTGCAAAAGGAGCCTTATACAAATGATAATGTGTGTCCGGAACCCTGTAGTACCTATCGGGCTTAGCAGGGGCCGGAGGAAGTGAATCAGGAGCAGTACAAGCATCATTAAATGCATCATCCACAACAGTAAGAACTGGAGGGATGGCTAAAGGCCTATGCTGTGGTAAATGCAGAAAGGTTCCAAGCCTTTTTCTAGAGTCTGAAAAATCCTGGCCCTGCCACTGAAATTGTTCCCTCATAGCATGCAAGGTTTCCCCAAAGGAAAATTCCTCAGGCGGAGAGGCAGAAGGAATGGACTCTTCAGCATCAGAGTCTTCATAAGGAGAAAGGGCCTCTGGAGGGTTTGAATTATCTGAATCATCAGAGGAGTCATCTGTAGAAACTGGCTCAGGGGGCTCTGCTCTAGGCCTCTTCTCTGGAGGTGGGCGAGAGGCCCTGTCTGGGTGAGGTTGGGATCCCCGGATCAAAGAAATGAGATCCTCTGCTAGAGTAAGCATTTGTGAACTAGAGCTAGGCCTGTGAGAGGGGGTCTTAGCAGGCACAGTTTTGGCAGATTTAGCTGCTTTAGCCCTGGCAAAGGCCTTAATCGACATGGTTGCAGGTGGCCTAGCAGCTCCACGTGCAGGGATTGAAATATCCAAGGGGATAGTATCAGATAAATCCTGGGAACCTGCAAGAGCAGGTGGGATTTCAGTAGCCAATTCAACCAGGTTGGATGAGGCCTCGGTAGGAGGTAAGCTTTCGGCTGAAGGAAGAACCGAGAGCTCGGTTTCAGCCGAAACAGAGACAATTGCGGTCGGCTTAACCGCGGTTTCGGCCGAAACCGCGGACCGCGAGTGTCTGTTCTTTTCCTTGCGCTTTTTAGAAATTTGCGTAGTCTGAGGATCCGACGGCATAATGTAAGCAAAAGCGGAGCCGAAAAACTCCTCAGCAAATTCCGACCGACGTCTAAGCGTCCGTCGGTTAAAAGAAGCACAGGCTAGACAAGCTGCTACGTCGTGGTCTGGGCCTAAACAAGGTAAACAGTAAGAGTGGAAATCTTTATGAGGTATTTGTTTCCCACAAGTTAAACAGTTATTCACTTTTTCTGACATCGGCTGAGGCAAGAAAGTCCCCAACAGGGTACTTAGCTTTTAGAAGTCTTCGGTAGTAGTAGAAGTATTCGGTAGTAGTAATCTCTGGTTCTGACCGACCGGCACTTGCGAACAGCTTCTGCTTGGCGCCACGGCAAGAAAGACTGAGGAAAATGGCATCGGCTGATGCCTTTATACCCGAAGAACTGCAGCTATGACGTCGGGTGAAGTGCGACACCAGCCGAGGCCAGACCCAGACTTTGGAATCCGGCCGACCAAAGGGCTGCCTGACGACAGGACAACCCATTTGTAAGGACTGCAGATGCATCCTTGAAGGACATCTGGCAATTTACTGCTAAAGTTGCAGAAGTGTAAACTTTCTTCCCCCATCTATCCAAAGCTATCAGAGGGTACTGGATTTTTTGCAATGGAAGCCTTAACCCCTTTTGGACCCTGGGAAATAGTTTCTGGATCAGCAGAAGGGTTTTTTATAAAGAAACTTGAGAGTCAGGGACTCTCTAATACCTATCTGGCTTGGCTGGTGCAGGGGGCAAAGAATCTGGAGATATGCTGGATTCAGAGAACACATCATCCACAATATCTAGCACAGGCGAAATAGCCAGGGGCCTGTGCTGAGGCAATAAAAGGAAATCCCTGAGCCTTTTCCTGGATTCTGAATAATCCTGACTTTCCCAATGGAAATGCTCCCTCATGGTATGTAAAGTTTCCCCAAAAGAATAATCCTCAGGAGGAGAGGCTGAAGGGATAGATTCTTCAGCATCAGTCTCCTCATAGGGGGGGGGGGGGGGGTAGAGAGAGTATCCCTGGTCTGAAGAGGAATCAGAGGAAATGGAAACCTGATCAGAGGAATCAGTCTGTATCCTGCCTAGGCCTTTTCTCAGGAGGGGGATGGGAACCCCTGATTAGAGTAATGAGGTCTTCGTCCATTTTAAGAATCCGTTTCTTAGGTATGGAGGACTGTCCAGGAGAATGCTGTACTTGCTTCTTTGTCTTTAATGGTACTTTTGTCTTGGCTGTTGCTTTCATGGTAAGTTGTGAAGGTCTGAAAACACCCTCAGAAGCCGATGCCTGCTCAGCAGCTCCAGACCCATCTGAGGGATTAGTTTCCATAGGCCCAATACCTTCAGTTTCCAGAGGCCTAGTTGTCGCCACGTGGGAGTCGGAGGCGGCCTGTGGCTCTGAGGTAGCAGGTGTCAGGGGATGCGAAAGCGCCTCACTGAGAACCGGCAACTGGCCTAGAAGAGGTTTCATCTGTTTTGGACCTTGGGTGCCTGTCTTCATCAGTCTTTGTGCTTTTTCGGAATTGCGATAGCCTGTTGATCCGACAGCATAGTATAATTGAACCTTCGGCCAAAGTAGTGCAAAGCAAAATCAAAACGTCTTTTTATAGTTCTTTTGTTAAATCTAGCACAAAACCGACAACTAGTGACATCATGATCACGGCCTAGGCATGGAATACAGTAAGAGTGGAAGTCCTTACGAGATATTTGCTTCCCACAAGAAATACAATTACTAACTTTTTCTGACATCGGTCTGAAGCAAGAAAAAAAGTTTCCCCAACAGGGTACTTAGCTTTATTGAAGACTTCGGATCTGAAATTAGACTTTGAAAATCTCAGGAGTCGGCCGACTGGCACTTGCGAACTGCTTCTGCTTCAGGCAACTCGTGGCAAGAAAGACTGAAGAAAACTGCGTCTGATGCATCTTGTATACCCCTAACGCACTGACATCAGGGAAGAAGCGACAGCAAGAGACGCCAGACCAAGACTTTGGAACTCTGGCAGACTGCGGGACCGCCTGATGGCAGGATAACCCAAGTGTAATGACTGCAGCAGTGTAACATGAACATCCTGTAAATTTGTTGCACAAGATTCTGTATTCTGTCTGTAGGTAGTCTGGTTGTCATCTCAACCATATCTATGTTTGCTCCTATAAAAGTTATAGACCGAGTGGGCAAAATAGAGGATTTTTCCCAGTTTATCGAGATTCCCAACTGAGAAAAGAGCTAGACTGTGGAATCTGTTGACTGAATTAGGCGATGCCTGGTGGTGGCAGTCAGGCGTCAATCGTCCAGGTATGGAAAGACCGATTCCCTGACACCGCAAATGAGCTGTGACTACTGCCATGCACTTTGTGAACACCGGGGGGGGGGGGCTGTGGTGAGACCAAAGGGCAGCACCCGAAACTGGTAATGACTGGCTCCCAGCCGTAAGCATAGGTAGCTCCTTGATGCTTTGTCCATCATTATGTGGTAGTAGGCATCCTGGAGATCTATTGAGCAAATCCAGCTGTCTCTCCCCAACAAAAGGAGCATGGATTGTATTGAGAACATTCGGAACTGACTTCTTTACATGCTCGTTTAACCTGCTGAGGTCTTGGATGGGTCTCCAGTCCCCTGTTCTTTTTGGAACTAAAAAGAACCTGGAGTAGGTTCTGAATCTTGTCTCGTCTGTTGGGACCTTTTGGAGAACTCTTTTTAATATCAGCTTTTCTCTCTCTATAGCCGCTTGATCCCTGTGATTGGGTGGTACATCTGGAATCCTTTTGGGAGGACATGGTGGATGGGAAAAGGGTATAGAGTAACCTTTGGTAATAATGTCTTGTACCCACTTGTCTAGAGTGAGATTTAGCCAGGCTTCTGGGTACAAGGATAGGCGACCCCCGACTGGCTCCAGAGACGACAGCTGAGTTCCACATCAGGAACGCTGATAGGGACGGTCACGAAAGGAATCACGACCTCCCTGATGTTTTGGGCCTCCCCTGCCTCTAGGGTGATGTCTACCATTATTTCCTCCTCTCCTACCTCTGAAAGAGAAATCACCTTGTGCGTCCTGGAAAGGTCTCTGATTTCTTGAACCATATTTTGCCGCTCTTCTGACCTTTAGGGTAAGGTCTAGAAGGAACGGTAAAACGGACTCCCATGGCAGTCTTCCCTTCCTGCTCACACCTGGTGAGGGTATCTTTCACCTTGGGTCCAAAAAGAGAGGATCTGTCCACGGGAGCACTGGTGAATGTAGACTTGATAGGCTCAGCAAAGTTGCCCAGACTCATCCAGGAAGGTCTCCTTAATGAGACTCCTGAACCCGCCGCCCTACTCGCACCATCAGCAGCATATGAGATCAGCCGCATGGAGGAGTTAATAGAAGTGAGGGCAGCCAACTAAGCAGACACTGTAGATGGGACTGCTTCAGTCAAGGTACCCTGAAGAGAGCATCTCCTAACTCCTTTAGATCTTTGAAGTCTTGTAAAATGCAATAGATAGTTCAGCGATCGATGTGTAAAAGCCGCTGAAGAGAAGATGCGCTTCCTGTACCTATCCATCGTTCGGGATTCCTTATTAGGTGGATGGATACAAGTAGTCTCTGCTAGCTCCTTCTTAGTGGCTGCTGCCACCACCATGGCATCAACAGGTAAACCCTTAGATAAAAACTTTGTCCTTAGGGGCGGAGAGAAACTTATTCAACCTCCTGGGGACCGTATCCATGGCATCGGGAGTCTGCCATGCTGACTCATGAGATCTAGTAATTCATCAAATGGAGGAGACACCCATGAAGCTGAGAGTTGAGACCCAAAAGCCTTCAGGTACACAGACTCATCGGAAGGGGTAACGGTGGGCCAGCCGCCTTTATGCCTGATAATCTCCAAAATGTCTGCAAAGGAAACATCTTCAGAGGACGACTTAGAGGACCCCTCAGACTCATCGAGGTCAGTGTCAGATGTGACAGACTCATCAGGGGAGTCTACATGCTTCCTCTTACATGATCTCTCCTGAGGGGGCTCCTCAGTGGGGTCTTCTGGGGAGGTCTCGGAAGATCGGGGACCACCTAAACAGGGATCCTGAGGCTGTGAGCCTCTACCATCCTGGGGGAGAAAGGATGCAGAGACCGTAGTCGGCGCTTGAGAGTTTAGCATCGGTACTCCTACGTGGTATGGATGAACTAACAAACATACACCTCATCTTCATGAAAACTGATTCCTCCGGCTCCGAATGACACCCCAGCTCCAAGGAGAGCGTAGGCGCCGATGGCTCCAAAGGAATCTGCTCAGAGAACGATGTAGGGTCCAAGCTCACCTCAGGCCAAAGCATCAAGAGGAAGACTCTGTACCAAAGAGGTTCAGTTCCAAGTGCCCCCCTCGGGCCCGACCGAAGAGCTTCGGAGCCTAGACACTTCGGACGGCGCCGACATGTCGGAGTGTGGCTCGACTCAGAGGCAACCACGCAGGATGTTGGAGCAGAGGACACCACTGTAGTCTGTACCAACAGCATCGGCTCCAAAGGCCCAATCTGGGTTGGAGGAGGAAAAGGAGCAGGGTCAGTAACAGGAGTTGGCTCAGAGAGAAGTGAACAGAGCAGATAAAAATTTTGGCAAGGCCGACGACTTAAGGCGTCTGAGCACCACTCTCTCGATGTCTTCTTCAAAAAAGCTCGTGGAGGATCTGGAGGACAGTGTTGGAGACCTCGCCCTCTGTAATATAGGTGGATTTTAAAGTAGGGGAGACTGGTGGAATGTCTGTAGACCGGCTCCGAAGAGGACTGCTAGTGATCAGCACCGAAGCACTGGCTGCCGATACTGCAATGTCAGTGTCCAAAATCTCTATTGGCTCCGAGGACAGTGGAGCTGAAGAGAGGCCATCTCCGATTTAGGCAACTTCTGTGGAGTTTCAGAGACAGAAGTTGGAGCTGAAGGCCTTTTGTAGATCTTGCCCTTATCTTTACTGGAAGAATGTGACCTAGCAGAGGACAAATTGGCTAGGTCTTCCTCAAAAGAAGGTTTTAACAAGCCTTTTAGAATCAATTCCTCCGTTCCTGGAGCACTCAAGGACTAAAGGAATGGCAAAAAGAGACAAGTCTCTTGAAGATGTATGGCCCCTAAACAGTACACAGACGCTATGTCCATCAGTGATGGACATTTTTTGAAAGCATTTAGTACACTTTTTAAATTGTTCTTTAGACATAATGGCAGTCTCAATATAGGCGATTGAAGAGCAAAAACACACTCACTCGAGAGGGGAACTAGATCATCCAACTTAAACAGATCTACCCCTATTTCTCGCAACAACCAACCAAGGGAAGTTTTACTAGGTTCTCCAACTTAAACGAACCTAGTGAAAACGGAACAGACTAATACCTCTAAGTAAAACTCTCAACTTCTCTCTAAAAAGGTCATCACCACAATTGTGATCTATATTCCACCTGGTAATACACCTGCTAGCCTTGAAGACTTCTTATCCTGGTGTTCTTCCACATACTCAAAAAAACCCTTATTCTGGGGGACTTCAACCTAGACTGGTTCACCTGTATATCAGAACCACCAAGTAATTAATAAATCTCCATGGCTACCAGCAGCTAGTCCAAATTCCAACTAGATGCGATAAAAAATCCTTGACTGGGTCCTAACAACCCCACATTGTACCCCCACACAGGCAGTCTCCAAGACACCTTAAGTGACCACAACATAATAAGAAGTTATGTACCTACCATAACGTTCCATGTTAGTTGTCTTCTCTCGCCTTCTTTCTTGCTTGATGGGTTCGGAGCCGATCCTCGGCTCCGACTCGGCACTTGCTAAGCTCGAGAGTCACTTTTACCAGCTCGAGGCAGCCCCATATCCCATGATGCAAGGCGGTAAGTACCCAGATCTCGTTTGATGACAAAGGGCAGTAGCACCAAGCATAAAACACTTCCCAAAGGAAGAAAGAAAAAGCCTACAGGATGTAAGAAAGACCAGGACTGAATGGTCTTCAGCATAATAACTCCTTAGAGAAAAAGGTCTGTCCAGGCCTGGGGGAAGGAGGGAGGGTCGCAGAAAGAAGGCGAGAAGACAACTAACATGGAACGTTATGGTAGGTACATAACTTCTTAATGTTAAGTTGTCAATCTCGCCTTCATTCTTGCTTGATGGGACCGCGTCCCTAGCACCTCTATCCTGGGTGGCTCAATGGAACAGACTCTTGAGGACTGTAGAGCCAAAACTGGCTCTATCCCTGGAGGCCAAGTCCAATTTGTAATGGGAAACAAAAGTATGAGGAGTGGCCCAAGTGGCCGCTGCACAAATAGTGTCTAAAGGAAGTTTAGCTTGAAAGGCTGTAGAAGTAGCTAAGCTCCTAGTTGAATGTGCTTTAGGTTTTGAGCACAGCTGTTTTCCCATGAGCAGATAAATTTCAGAGATGACCGAAGAAAGCCATCTAGACAAGGTCACTTTAGAGACAGGAAGGCCTTTCTTGTTATCCGCATAGGAAACAAAAAGTTGATCAGATTTCCTAAATTTTTAGTTCTGTCCAAATAATATCTGAGTTGGCGGTGGACATCAAGATAATGTAGTTTTTGTTCGGCTCTGTCTGAATAGTTTGGGAAAAATACAGGGAGATCAATGGATTGATTCAAATTGGTCTTTGAGGCGACCTTAGGCAAAAGGTCGGATTAGTTCTCAATGATACTCTGTCTTTGTGAAAGACCAAATAGGGGGGTCGAACCGAGAGAGCATGAAGTTCAGACACCCTCCTGGCCGATGTAATAGCTACTAGGAATAAAGTTTTCCAAGAAAGAAATTTTAGGGAGCAAGAAACAGCTGGCTCGAAGGGGGGAAGAATCAAGGATGTCAGCACTAAATTTAGATCCCATTGAGGAGGAGGATTCCTGATTGGAGGCTTTAGCAGGAAAATTCCTTTCAAGAAGGCTCTACAAAGCCTATGGGACATAATATTGTGATCTGCAATCCCGACATGAAAGTTCGAGATAGCAGCCAATTGAACTCTGACTGTAGAAGAAGAGGAGCCTGCATGAAAAATCTCAGCTAAGAAGTCCAGAACTGCCTGAACAGGGGCAGTGAAAGGATCAATATTCTTGGCTTTAGCCCAATAAGAGAAACGTTTCCATTTGCTTGCATAAATCCTCCTGGTAGAGGATTTCAAAGAAGCTACTATGATGTCTCTAACAGGGTTAGAGATCAAAGGAAGCCTGGCTAAGGAAGGAAGTGGAGCAACCATGCTGTGAGGCTGAGAGAAGGGATAGACCGGTGCAGCTGACCGGATTGGTGAATCAGAAGATCTGGCACTGGGTCCAGATGCCACAGCTGCACCAAAAGGTGACGATGGAGGAACGGGAACCAAACTTGTCGAGGCCAGTAAGGAGCAATGAGAATCATTTTGGCTCTCAAAACGGTAGCTTTCTGGATAACTTGAGGGATCAGAGGAAACGGAGGAAAGGCATAAAGAAGTCCCTGGGGCCAATCCTGGGTCAGAGCGTCTCTGGGGGGATGGCCTGGTAGAGGGAAGAGAGAGAAGAAGTCTGGGCATTTGCTGTTTTGGGGAGTAGCAAAAAGATCGCAACATGGGCGACCCCATTCCAGAAAAAATCTCTTCCACTATAGATTGCTTGAGAGACCACTCGTGAGGCATGAGAATAGCTCTGCTCAATCTGTCCGCTACAATGTTGGTTTTCCCAGGGATATGCGTTGCTACCAGAAACCGAAGAGAGGAGATTGCCCATTGCCATAGTCTGAGCGCTTCTCGACACAAGGGGTAGGACTTGGTTCCGCCCTGTTTGTTGATATACCAAACTACAGACATGTTTGTCTGTGTGGACTGCAATTGTCCCTACGGGAAGAAAGTCGTTGAGGGCTTGCAACGTTAAAAGCACTGCTCTCATCTCCAGGACATTTATGTGCAGGTGGTACTCTAACGGCTGCCACGTCCCATGAACCATCCTGCCCTGATAATGACCCCCCCACCCGATCAGGGAGGCATCTGTGGTGACAGTGGCTACGGGATGGGGTACAAAGTGTCTGCCTTGGTGAACCTGGGGAGATGTGATCCACCAAGCAAGATGATCTTTGCAAGTCTGTGTCACCAGAATCTGGTGACGCATTGGAAGTTGTTGGTACGACCACTGAGTGAACAACATCCACTGAAGAAGGCGCATGTAGAAGCGAGCCAGGGGAAGAAGAGTAATGGCCGCAGCCATGAGGCCTAATACCTTTAGAACCATCCTGACCTGTACTTTCTTGTTGGCTAGAATGATCCTGACATGACTTTGAATGTCTGAAACTCTTTGATCTGTAAGGGTAGCTGACATCCGAACAGTGTTTAAGTTTGCGCCTATGAAAGTAATAGACTGGCAGGGCGATAAGGATGACTTTTCGAAGTTGATAGAGATGCCCAAAAGAGTACAAAGCTTTATTGTGTAATCCCTGGCTTGAACAAGCTGATGCCTGGTGGTGGCTGAAAGGAGCCAGTCGTCGAGATACGGAAACACCTGGAATCCTCGACGTCTCAGGTGAGCCGTGACCACTGCCATGCATTTGGTGAACACTCTGGGGGCTGTAGTGAGACCAAAGGGCAGGGCTCTGAACTGGAAATGACTGGACCCCAGCCGGCGGTGAAATCTCCTGGGCGTCTGTGAATTTTATGTGATAGTACGCATCCTGAACATCTATTGCCCACATCCAGCTGCCCTTGTGTAACCAGGGCAGAATTGACTGAAGAGTGACCATTCGAATCTTGTCTTCCTCACAGACTTGTTGAGTCTGCTGAGATCCAATATTGGTCTCCAGTCTCCGTCTTTTGGGGACCAAAAAGAACCTTGAGTAGATTCCGGGCTCTGAATGGTCTGTTGTAACTGGCTGAATGGCTCTTTTTTGCAGTAGTTTTGAGACTTCTAACTCTGCAATTTCCCTTAGACCGGGTGGTACATCTGGAAGGGAATTTGAGGGATAGAAAGGATTTTCCTCGAAAGGAATTATGTAACCCTTGGATATGATCGACTGTACCCATCTGTCTTGAGTGAGGGAGTGCCAGGCTTCTGGGTACAGTGATAATCTTCCCCCGACTGCCTCCAAGGAGGGACAGCCGGGCAACATCTCAGGGATGCTGAAAGGGCTTGTCAGAGAGAGACTCTGTTTCCCTGGTTTTTTGGACCCCCTCTGCCTCTAGAGCGGCGTCTGTTGTTGTTACCCCCTCTGCCTCTAGGGGTAAACTGACCACGTGAATCCGGCGTGACTCCTTGGGATTTGCGGAACCACATTTTGCCACCTTTCTGTCCTTTGGGGTAAAGTCTAGAAGGGGTGGAAAAACGGACTCCTACGGCAGAAAGAGTTTTGCCGCCCTGCTCACACCTGGTCAAAGTTTCCTTCACTTGAGGGCCAAACAAAGCTGACCCATCAAAGGGAGAGTTTGTGAAGGACGCCTTAAAGGGATCTGCAAAGTCACATAGCCGCATCCAGGCTTGGCGTCTAAGAGCCACACCTGTACCTGCGGCCCTACTCGCTCCATCAGCAGCATAAGATATTAGCCTCATGGAGGAGTTTGCAATGGAGTTAAGGGTTCCTAGCTGCGAAGCAATTTTTTCCTGAGCCCCTGCAGCTGTAGGATCCTGCACAACATCACCTAGCTCCTTAAGGATATCCCTTTGGAGTCTGGTGAAGTGACATAGGTAATTCAGCGAACGCATAGCAAAGGTCGCTGAGGAAAACATCCGCTTACCGTACCTATCCATGGTCCTAGAGTCCTTATTAGGAGGATGGACGGGTATGGAAGGATCTGCAAGTTCCTTCTTGGTGGCAGCAGCCACCACCATGGCATCAGCGGGGACACCCTTAGTGAGGAAATGCTTATCACACGGGGCAGTAATAAATTTTGAAGGCCTCCTAGGGACTGGCTCTACAGAGTCAGGAGCAGCCCACGCCTTTCGGGCAATAACCTGCATAAGGGGGTCAAAAGGCGGAGACACCCAGGAGGTAGAGGGCCGAGATCCAAACGCCTCTAGGTATACTGACTCATCCTCAGAGGGATTATTGGTGGGCCAGTTTCCCCTCTGTCTAAGGAGTTCTAGGATGTCTGAGAAGGAGACATCCTCAGAGGGGGATTTTGGGGATCCCTCTGACTCATCTAAGTCAGTATCTGAAGTGATAGACTCGGGGGAGTCTACATGTTTCCTCTTACAGGTCTTCTTCCTAGGAGGATCTCCCGACACATCAGGAGAATCCTCGGAAGAGGGGGATATTCCCAATGGGAAACCTGAGGCGGAGGATCTCTGGGTCCTGTAGTAAGAGAAGTGGCAGAGATGTCAACAGGCACTATAGAGGGAGGAGCTAAGGGAACAGACTGCTGGCTGATACCCGTGGCCAGCACACTCATCACCTCGAATGCTCCCCTCCCAGGAAGGTCCGAGAGAACCAGTTCCGAAGAGCTAGGAACTCCAGGGCCCACCGAAAGGGAAGTCTCCGAGGCAGATGTCGGAGCAGAGCTCACAAGGCCGAGGCTCCAAGGGGAAGAGCGGGCTCGGACAAGGGTCCGATGCCACTCACCCCTCGGAGGAGACCAGGAAGCCCGCCACCAAATCCCTCTAAGGAAGGTCTCGAAGAGGAGATAAGAGTAGAGGCTGAAGGAACAGAAGGGGGTATCTGTCCCTCAGCCGTAGCAGTAACCATTCCCGAAGACTCCAACTCCAATCTCTGGGGTAGAGTTGAAGGAGGAACTGCAATGGGGTGTGGACCAATAGTCGTCTGTTGAGACGGACTATGTAACATTTGGGCCAATGCCTGTGACTTAAGTAATCTACTGACCACTCTCTCTAAATCATGGTCAGAAAGCCTGGATGACCTTGAAGATCGGCTCCGATGGCTCCGTTCCGAGAGGAAAGGCGAAGCCGGAGTCGAAAGTATCGGCTCCAAGGAAGGAGACCTAGACCTCTTCCTCGAAGGAGCCATCGGAACCGATGAAACTACTGAACCTGTCGGAGCAGACAACTTATCGGAGCCGACAGGTAGCTTCGAAGCATCGGCTCCAGCCGGAGCCGATACAGCCACAAAAGTAACGGTGTCTGAGCCGATCGGAGCAGACACCGATGCCTGAGCCACATGGTGGTCGGAACCGATCGGAGCCGACACCGAAGTGGTCGAACCAGAAATCGGCACCGATGGCCATCGGTGCCGAAGGTTTAGTTAACCCAGAATCGGCTCCAGCCGGAGCCGATCTCGACTCTGAATGAGTCGGAGCTGAGGCCGCAGGCTTGGACACAGAAGCCTGGGCCTTGGAAGACTTAGAAGTCTTGGATGGAGCCGACTTAGTCGGAGAGCCCTCCGGCTTAAGAAGGCCCCTCAAAATCAATTTATTTCTTCTTTCCTGCAGGACTCTCTGGCTGAAAGAATGACATATAGCACAGGAGTCCTGCAGGTGAAGAGGCCCCAGACAGTACAGGCAAGAAGTGTGACCGTCTGTCAGAGACATTTTCTGACAGCACGAGTCACACTTCTTAAAGCCTGAGACCCTTTCTTTAGACATGGTGTAAAACACACAGACACACACACACCAGTCAATGAAATTAAATTAAATATACCAAAAGGTATAACTAACAAACACACACACACACCCTAACAGGGGGGGGATGGGATGGGTTAAAGTCTGACTAAAATTAAGAGACAGAGAAAATTCCTGTCAGAAAGGGATTAAAACTAAGATAAAACTAACAATAAAGGGTTTTTTTGTAAAAAGGGGCTAAAATAGTTAAGTAGCAAATCACTTACCAGGAGCTGGTAAAAGGAGGACCTCATCAGCGAAGCGGCAAACGAGATCTGGGTACTTACCGCCTTGCATCATGGGATATGGGGCTGCCTCGAGCTGGTAAAAGTGACTCTCGAGCTTAGCAAGTGCCGAGTCGGAGCAGAGGATCGGCTCCGAACCCATCAAGCAAGAATGAAGGCGAGATTGACAACTTAACATTATACTTTATACGTAGAACAAGCATATGCAAAACCACTAACTATATATCCACTAGGAACACAAATTCTCTCCCGAGGTCCTCAACACTTTGCTCTGTGACTGGACCCCCCCCCCCCCAAAAACCCTCCCACTTAATCAGGCTGTAGCATATTTCAACAAAACATTCCTACAACACCTAGACACCATCGCTCCATTGACCAAAATCAAGGTTAGAACCTCTACAAACCCCTGGCTCAGTAAAGAAACCAAACAAACCCTCAAGTGCAGAGACACTGCCTGGCTTTACTATCAAAGAAACAAAGTCTAACAAGAACTGCACAATTGTGCAAAAACATGCATTAGGCTGGACAAAAAATCCTACTAAACATTACAAACTAAATACCAACACAACCTGCAAAAATTTTGGAAAAATGTAAACCAGCTACTAAAACCCACCCAAAAGGCTACCCCCAAACCAACCACCCCGACACTAAAGTTCCCATCGAAACACAATTCAACTCCCACTTTGTGAACTCAATTCTATCCTTAGTATCACAGGACAGTTCCTTCCTCACTAGCCCCCCCCCCCCCAACACAAACACTAATACAAGCTTTACCCTCAAAACAGTTTCCACCACTTCAATCAAAAGCATGCTCTCCCAACTAAAAACCTCATCAACAGCAGTAGACCTACCCCCCAGCTATTTCTTGAAACTCACAGCAGACGCTATTGCTGTCCCAGTCTCCACTCTCAAATAGATCAGTTGTTGAAAACTATGTGCCCAAACTCTGGAAAATATCCTATGTTACACCCATACATACAGGCAGGACCTCCACTGCACTTAATACCTACAGACCCATTGCTTTACTCCCCCCTGGTCAAAATCCTAGAAAAATGCATCCATACCCAGATGCTAAACTATCTCCTAGACAGCAACATCCTGTCACCTACTCAGCATTGTTTCAGACCTGCCCATAGTACCACTACAGCCCTCCTCTGCTTCACAGACACAGTAAACCATCTCAAAAATGAAGGCCTACAAGTGTTCTCTTTTTTTGGATATGTCCAAAGCATTTCAGTCTCACACCAAATCCTGCTAAACTAAACCAATATCATCTGTCAAATTCCACTCTTACCTGGTTCCAAAGCTACTTAACGGACAGGTACCAACGCTGTGAAATGGGAAAACTCGCTCTCCTCAGCTGCCCATAACTATAGGAGTCCCACAGGGTTCTATCTTAGGACCACTACTATTCAGTCTTCACAAATGACCTCCATACCTCCACAGAGCATGCATCTATAATTTGGTATGCAGATGACACTACCTTAATCTGTGCTGCACAAAATATTCCCACCCCTCCTGCAAACAACTCAACTAGCATTCACTGACACTGAAAACTACCTTACCAAAGCCCAACTTCTCCTCAATCCAAAGAAAACTCAGCTTATAATTATAACCAGTTCTAACAAAAACAGTCAATTCACTAGCTACTCCACAAATGCTACTCCAAATTGCTCCAGTGGCACAGGTTAAGCTATTGGGAATAACCATAGACTCCCAACTAAAATTTGATAGTCAACTCAACTTAACTATTAAAAAACTACATGCCAAACTGGGGTCACTACCGTATCAAACCATTTTTTTAACACAAGATCAGCTCTTGCTCGCTCCCAACTTCTATCGCTCCCAACTTCTATCCACCCTACTCTATGCAACTCCCATTCTGACTAATCTCAACAAAACTGAACTAAGCAAAATGGAAGCCTGCTATATCAGAATTGCCCGCTTTGCTGCAAATTGCTCATATTAGAACTCATTATTGTACTGCTTTGAAACAGCTCCACTGGCTTGAATTGCCCAGCCTCCCAACCTACAATCAGCTCTGCCTCTCTCATTCTATTACCTCCCCAATAAGTGTCCTGTCCTCAAAAACCTAGTACAACATTATCTGAGGCCTTTTGGCTGAGTGATCAAGCAAACTACTACAAGAAGTCACCAACAGCTACAATAGTTTGGAGATGCACTATATAGTAGTTCAGTGGCTAAAAAAATGGAACTGTCCCTACTAGCATTTAAAACACATAATCCAAAGCCTCCTTTAAAGACCTCATCAGGCAACATCTCAAGCAAAGTTGGCAGTGCCATGATTGCTCCCCAGGCTAGTGAAAGCGGATAACATATACATACTAAATCTAGAGCACTTGATAACAGTTTTCAATCTTACTCACAAACACTGGCTAATCTACAATGTATGTACTGTACCATTGTACTATGTATGTATTCTACCCATGTTCCAAATGTCAGCTGTTCCAAATGTCAGCTGTACACCACAAATCTATTAATTACCTTTATTTTTAAAATTAATATTTTTTTTGTTTGTTCTCTCCACTATAACCGTTTATGTGCCGCATACCACTGTAAACATATGTCTCTTGTAATTTGTGTGTATACCCATCCTGTCTAAATAACTAAATGTGTCCAATTTTTCTTTGTGGAGCTTTTCTCCCCGGGCCTCTGCTGAAAAAGGGCCTTTTCAGCTCAGTCACCCCTGGTTAACAAATTTAAAATAAATAAAACACTCACGGAAACACAAAAAAGGCCAACCGACCCAAAATTTTATAGCAGAAAAAGACAAATCCAGTAAAAAGTCAAATCTGGTTAAATCGACACAATCGGTTATCACAATAAGGCTAACAGCAATAAGAAAAGCACTTCACACGAATTTAAAAACTGCTAACAAGCAGAACAATAAAAAACGAAATGACTGCCACGGCCAACCAAAAGAAACTTCTGACTGAAGATGCAAGCCAATGAGATCTGGGGAATGTGCGCATGCATCATGAGATACCCATTAGCCACGAGCCAATCAGAAGTTTACAGGCATTCTAAGCGGCCGAGTCAGAGCAGAGGATTGGCTCTGAACCCACATGTAATAATGGAGGCGAGATAGGACTACATAACATTACTTTTTTGGTGTTTGCATAAATGGAGAGTGAAGCAGAGGGGACATGGGATCCACAATAAACACGGGTGAGGGAGTCCTCAGCATGTAGGATGTGTGCTAGGCATGGGATCCAATGATTTTGGATCTGTAATCTTGGTAGGACTGGATGACTCAATAGGATCCATACTTCGTCTTTCTGAATCAGATGATTTGCAAAATTTTCTATGCTGGCTCAGAGAAGTTGAGACTTTGGAAGCCAATGTTTCCTGTGCTCCAAAGAACTTTAAGATTTACTGTAGGTTTGCCCCCGAAGAGGATAAAGATGAAGGTAGAAGCAATCCCATAAGGACAAGCTTGTTACGTCTGACTTTTTTTTTTTTAAAGCTATGGCTCTACAATACAGCCCTGCCTGCACAAATTACACTGTTCTTAAGTGAGCTGCTCCTAAGCGATAAATGCACCCCTTGGGGGCATCTGAGTTAAGGATTTTATGCCCACAGGAAGTGCATTTCTTAAAACCTGTTGGCTTATCAGCCATGACAGAACAAACCTATCAATGGTAATAAAGAATACACTGTTTAAGAAAGCAGAAATTAAAACAGAAATACTACTAAAAATGGTACTTTTAGAAGCTTTAGTTTGTATTAAAACAGAAGTCCAGACGCTGAAAACTGGAGAAACTAAGAGGTTTAAAAATATACATCTCAAGTATAACGCACTATAAAGAGAAAGAAAAATTGGCTGAATGGAATTAAAGCACGTTACCATATAGGTAAGCTTTAACGCTGAAAGAGAAGATTCTACTTCTATGCTTGATGGAGGCAAATGAGATAGAGTTATTTGGGATGGACTAGGACGCAATGGGTCTGGGGGGAGGCTGAAGAGATGGATCCAAAGCCTGTAGTATGCAGTAGAGTAGGATCAGAGGATCAGATCCGTAACCCGTATGTTGAGGAAGAATGAGGAAATCAGATCCCTCACTATGCCATACTATTAAAAATGCATTAAAAAAATTAACTAAAACTACCCAAAACAAAAAAATTCAGAACCATCCTCCATTCATCTATGCAAGGTACTTAAACCCAGTCAGAAGAAACAATACAGCCCACTAATTCATGGAAAACTATTCCAAATAGTATACCTGGATGTCTGGTGTGCGTGATACATAAAATTATCTTGAACGATAGACTCATCACTAAAACTGGTCTCCCAAACCAACCTCAAAATATTTCATTTATCAAACCCCAACATAGTCCACATAAATGCCCATACATTAATACACTACAGAATATATACACATGCACATTTTTTACATTCACACATCCTCCTAATCTACAAAATGATTTTACTCTGCAATCCAAGTGTCACTTTAAAAATGAAAGTTACATAATTCTTCCTAAAATCTGTTCATGAATTAACATGCAAATCTAGAAATCTAAATTGCTCTATAATCTATTCTGCACAACTCCAGAATCAGAAGCACAAATGAAAAGCATTAAGTTCTAAAAGAAGCAATGAATTCTAAATATGCAAAGCCCAATTAAAATGACATGCCTTAAAACTTATACAACGACCCCCCCTATTAATATTCTAAAACGTGCACGCTGATTGGTCAGCGTGCACGTTGTAAATCAGAGTTATAGTAATGGAAAAAGGTCCGGTCGCCCAGACTTTTTCCATTAGTATAACTCTTTACAGCAACAAAGAATGCAAGATCTCCGTTGCTTTTTACACACAGTCTCGCTATGTTAAACATAGCGAAACACTTTGTAAAAAGCAACGGAGATCTTGCGTTCTCCGCTGCTTTTTTCAAAACTGTCTTACTATGTTAAATGGGTTTAACATAGCGAGACAGCTTTAAAAAAGCAACGGAGATTCACCATTGCTTTTTTAAAAGCAATCTCGCTATATTAAACACCTTTAACATAGCGAGACTGTTTGTAAAAAGCAACAGAGATCTTGCTTACTCCATTGCTTCCGCCCACAGCTATGATGTACTGTGTAAGCATACACATGCACAATGCATCAGAACTGCCACAGAATACCATACAGCTGCAGAAGGGCAGCAAGGAGGCATTATACAATGCCATTATTTAAGAAAAGTATTTTTTTTCCTTAAATATCATTGTATAATAGCAATGACTCACTTCTGGGTGTGGGTACTACTGGATTTACCCACAGTTGTCTTTGTTTGGCCACTAGGGCTTCGCCCTTGTGACCAAACCACACCAACCGTCGGTAAATCCAGCATTATCTAGGCATGGGTTATTGCTATATTAACCGCTGGCAAACTGTGTCACATTTCTGACTGCCAGCAAGCTTTACAGAAATGAACAAACTGCACAAAATGAAAAATTTAGCAAAAAAAAATCTTGCTAATGAATAATAAAATGTGACTGCTTTATTTTTTTTTTTAATCTCTGCAATACCACAAGTTCAGTGCCACAACTGCTGCAACAGAACAAAGGTTATGCGAGAGGCTCCCCTTGAAGCACTGTCTGCTTGAATTGAGTGAGGCAGTCTACACAAGTAGTGCAGAAGTCACTAAGAACGTAGCATAACTAGCACGCAGAAAGAATGAAATCTACAAAACAAACATCTATAACACTGCCTTACAACAAACTAGAGTTGATCTGCTGGCACACAGGTGGAGTGCGCCTGTCTTCACCCAGAGATAGGAATTTTGTTAAAAGTAGCTCAAATACCAAAAGGTCAGCTGCAGAAGGGAGAACCAACCAGAGATGCTGCAAACTGGGTCCCAGGGAATCCAACTTTGGTAAGAAACCTCTGCAACGACAGGAGTCTGCTCCAGTAGCACAGCACTGGAAAGTTTACCCCATACAGGACAACCAGCATACAATACACATGCGCCTATAAAGCAGAGCTAGCAGACATGATGGGGAGAGAGTAAACTACTCCCAAAGACAGAATATGAGCTGTAAACAAACCGCTGTAAGCAGATGTTCTTGGCAGTAAACAAATCTCAATTCCAAACAATTACTTACTACAAACTACTAGTAGCCCAAAAGCTCATCCCCCCCCCCCCCCCAATGCAAGTACAGCATCTGCAAATTAAGGAAAATAATGAAAATGTGATTTATACGCTGCCTACACAATACAAAGTAAAAGGTCCAAACTCACAAGCAGCTCGAGAATGTCAAGGATGGAGTAAGTAGCCATCCAAACAGAGAATGATGGCTAAACAAGCTCAAAAGTGAGGTCTTTGTGCATATTAGCTTATACATGTTAAGAGCTCAGTACATTAGACCCAGCATCGGGGACCTGATGGAAATATAGCAGGTTGAATCCTAACCAGTAAAAAGCAAAATGACTGCCAAAAGACATAGGATAAGATGGATGAACCCTTAAGGGCATACTTAAGGAGACACAACTCCCTATTTTAACAGACGAGAATGTCTGGTAAGGGCAGAAATGGGAGGACAAAAGGCTTGAAATGAAAAAGTCACTATCGTTACATGACCAGTGAATGCAATTTACAGTAGGTGGTATACCCACCTAGCAGATAAAGATGACCGAGCAAGCGCTATGCAAGATCCCCTTTTTGGCACCACTGAAGGACAGCCATTTCCTTCCTACAAAGACTACCAGCCAACAAGAAACTGCTGTTCAGTCCTCAAACACGTGCACCAGATTCAAGAACAACTTAAGCTGAAAGGTTTTAAGCCCACTGAATACAAGGGTTCCCCCTCTAACCTGGTTTCTGGCCTAGGAATTAAGGACATAAATCAAAACAAAGATATAGACCAATTCAGAAACTAATTTCATGAGGAAATGTGGGGTGGTCCAAAAGGACAGCTTACCCTAATGAAAAGAAACGCTTCTTTCCAACACTCTACAGCAGTGGTTAAAACCACCAGAACGTTTTACCAGACATAAAAGTAAACACTGCCAAAACAAATTTCAGTTTTACCTCCTCTGCTACAGTTTAAACTCAAAAGTACAGTTTTGTACCTACCATAAATGTAGATGTCCGAAGGGTATGCATCTGCAGTCCTAACAAATGGGTTGTCCTGTCCTCAGGCAGCCCTTCGGTCGGCCGGATTCCAAAGTCTGGGTCTGGCCTCGGCTGGTGTCGCACTCCACCCGACGTCATAGCTGCAGTTCTTCGGGTATAAAGGTATCAGCCGACGCCATTTTCCTCTGTTTCTTGCCCCAGATGCCAGGTGCCCTCTAGGAGGGCTAAATTTGGATAAAAGTAAAGTTTCCAAATAACAGACCGCAACTAAGAAATAAACATGTATGTACATATATACAAACAAATAAACCATAATAGATTCCCCCAGCTAGCTAGAAGATGGGCAAATACCCTAGGAGTACCACAGAGGGGAAGGAGGGTAATCCTGACTGCAAATGCATACCCTTCGGACATCTACATTTATGGTAGGTACAAAACTGTACTATGTCCTTCATGGATGCATCTGCAGTCCTAACAAATGGGTAGAGTACCATAGCCAAACTGGGGGAGGAGGTAGTAATAAGATTATGGTGTAGTTAAGATCCCTTGCAAAACAGCAGTGGCAAAACCTGTTCGGGATCTGGAGTATAAGGGTAGATTATAATGCTTGGCAAATGTATGCACGGAGCTCCAAGTAGCAGCCTCTAAAATGTCTTTGGTAGCCACTCCTCGTAGAAAAGCTGTAGTAGTGGCTGTAGCCCTTGTGGAATGAGGTCTGATGTTTCTTGGAGCTGTCTTCCCATGGTAAGAGTAACAAAATCTAATGCAATTTCCTATCCACTTAGAGATTGTCTGTTTTGAAACTGCTTTTCCTTCCATTCCTGTTGCATATGCTACCAATAACTGGTCAGTTTTTCTATTGTTCTTGGTTCTGTCCAGGTAGTAGCGCAATTGTCTATGTACATCCAAGGTATGCAATAGCCTTTCGCCCCTGTTCTGTGGGTTGGGGAAGAAAGTAGGCAGGTGGATAGCTTGGTTTAAAGATACCCTGGAGACCACCTTTGGCATAAAAGTAGGATTAGTTCTCAAGGACACTATCTTGATGGAAGATAAGGAAGGGTTGTACTGCCATTAATGCCTGTTATTCAGAAACCCTTCTTGAAGTGATTGCAAGCAGGAAAGCAGTTTTCCATAAATACTGTAATTCTGCTGTTGCTGCTGGTTCAAAAGGAGGGAGTGTCAATTTTTCTAGTACAAAGTTCAAGTCCCAAGCTGGCAATGGTGGCTTCCTTGGTGGTTTTACATTTTTAATTCCTCTTAGAAACTGCTTGAGTAGAGGATGTGAGAAGACTGGAGGATCCATGTTGTATTCTGCCGAAATGGCTGATGCATGAACCTTAATGGAAGAATAGGACAGGCCATTGTGGAAAAGTTCTGCCAAGTATTCCAGGATGTTAGCTATGTTTACCACTGACACATTCTCCTTTTGCTGCACTCCAAATGAGATATCTTTTCCATTTTGCTGAATAAGTTTTCCTTGTTGAGGGTCTGCGAGCCTCCAAGATAATGTCCTTAACCCTTTGAGATAAATCTGGGTTATTGTGTCTTATGCAATGTTCCAAGCAGCTAGCTGCAGCGTTTTTAGGTTTGGATGCAGGGTTTTGAAGTTGTTCTGTGTTAGCAGTAAGTGAACTAGGGGTAGAGGCCATATTTGTTCCCGAGACATACTCCTCAGTAATGGGTACCAATGCTGCCTCGGCCAGTCTGGAGCTATCAGGATGATCCTTGGCCGGTCTTCTTTGATCTTCAGTAGCACCTTGTGCATCAAAGGAAGAGGTGGGAATGCATATGCTGTCAGGTTTTTCCAACTGAAAGAGGAGTCCACCTTCCAAGCAAGTGGGTGGTATGCCCTTGTGCGGAATTTTTTCAATTGGTGGTTGTGTGGGGATGCGAATAAGTCTATTTCTGGTAGTCCCCATTTCCTTGCAATGGATTTGAAGATGTCTGGATGCAGCATCCATTCGTGGGCATCCGTGGTAGTTCTGCTTAGGATGTCTGCTAGTATATTTTCTTTTCCTGGTACAAATATTGCCTGTAGCTGAATGTTGTAGCTCAGGGCCACATTCCAGAGGTCCATTGCCATCCGGCATAGAGGGTATGAATGTGTGCCTCCCTGCTTGTTGATGTACCACATAACTGTGGTGTTGTCCGCCCTTATCAGCAATTGACCCTGTTGAAGAAACGGTCTGAATGTCTGGATTACCAGTTTTACTGCCAGCATCTCCTTTTGATTTATGTGGAGGTTCAGCTGCTCGAGTCCATAGGCCTTGTATGCACTTGTCCAGCATGTGTGCCCCCCAACCGAGGTCTGAGGCGTCCGTGGTGATAGTCTGGCTTGGTTGAGGGCTGTGGAAGGGCAATCCTTTGTTCAATTGACAGGCCTTGGCCCACCATTGGAATTCTTGCTTCAGGCATGGAATTATTGGAATTTGGGTTTCTAGGCTGTGCTTGTGCTGAGACCATAAATTCCTTGGGTACCATTGCAACTTCCTCATATGTAGTCTGGCATGTGGAATCAATATTATGCAGGATGCCATGAAACCCAGGGTTTGCAGGACTTTCCTTGCTGTTAGCTGGTTCTGCGTTGTTAATGCCATGAAAGAGAGAGGAAGGTGCCTCTTTTTCTGCTGTGAGGGATGCCATTTGATTTGAAGTGTCCAGTTCTGCACCCAAGAAAGTTATCGTCTGGGATGGTATCAGCCTTGACTGTTTTATATTGACTGTGTACCCCAAGGCTTGTAGTAGATGAATGACCTTCAAATATTTTTCTAATTTGGTTTTGTTGTCCGCTTGTAACAGGCAGTCGTCCAGGTAAGGGTAAATTTGAATCCCCTGAAGCCTGCAATAAGCAATTACTGATGCCAGGCATTTTGTGAATACTCTGGGCGCAGTAGATAAGCCAAAGGGCAATGCTGAGAATTGATAATGCTCTGATCCTGCAAGAAATCTGAGGTATCTTCTGCAATTTGGTCGAATGGGGACGTGCAGGTATGCCTCCTTGAGATCTAGAGTTACCAGCCAAGACTCCTTGCCCAGCATGGGAAGGAGCTGCTGTAGGGTCAGCATCTTGAATTTTGGAACAATGAGATATGTGTTTAGAGCGGACAGATAGAGAATAGGTCTCCATTGGTTTTCTTTTCTTGGCACCAGGAAAAGTCTGGAGTAAAATCCTTGCCCTTGTTCCATAGACGGTACCTTTTCTATAGCTCTCATCCTTATCAAGTGGTCTATTTGTTCTAGAGCTTTTTTCTTTTGATTTGGAGGTAGGTTTGGCATTCCTCTCTTCCTTGGCAGAGTATGGAAGCGAAACCTGTAGCCTTGGTCTATTGTCTGTAAAATCCATTCGTCTCCTGTGATGTGATGCCAGTTTTCCGAAAATAAGGCTAGTTTTCCGCCCAAGGGTGCTTCTAGTTGTTCCCTGGTAGGCGGTCTCAGAGCCAAGTCACTGTGATTGTCCTGTGGAAGTGGTAGTGGCTGGATCTGTGGCAGTACTTCGCGGGTTGTTGGGCTGCCACTGACGCCCCCTGTAGGCACCTCTGGATTGCCCTCTGCCTCTTGGGCACCTATTCCTGCCTCTCTGTGTTCTGGTGTCTGGAAAGGACCAATTCTTGGAAGGCCAGTTCCTACTAAACCTTGGAGGCTGGACCTGTAAGAAATCCTTGACTGTCTGTACAGATTTTGCTTTCTCTTCCACCTTCTTCAGCACCTGTTGTGCAGGGGAGCCAAACAAATTGAGCTTATCCATGGGAGCATCTAGAAGCTTTGATTTAACATGGTCTGGTAAGGACTGCTCTTTTAACCATGCATGCCTTCTGATCACTGTACCAGTCATAGCTGATCTAAAGGAAGCCTCCAGTGCATCATAGCCGCATTTTAAGGAATGATTACTGACCTGCAGTATGTTATGTACCATTTCCTGAAGAGATTTTTTGTCTAATGGTTCAGGCGAGGACAGTTTTTTTAGTTAACTGGTCTAACAAATTCCTGATACTGAATCATGTGGAATTGACAGTTTAAGGCCCTAGCTGAAAGAGTAGCAGAAGTGTAAACTTTTTTACCCCATCTCTCTAAGGCCCTGGATTCCCTTTCAGAGGGGAGGGTTTTTTTGGCAGAGGTAGCTGCTACTGCCTTGGGTCCCTGTGAAATAGTTTCAGGATCTGCAAAAGGAGCCTTATACAAATGTTAGTGTGTCCGGAACCCTGTAGTACCCGTCGGGCTTAGCAGGGGCCGGAGGAAGTGAATCAGGAGCAGTACAAGCATCATTAAATGCATAATCCACAACAGTAAGTACTGGAGGAATGGCTAAAGGCCTATGCTGTGGCAAATGCAAAAAGGTCCTAAGCCTTTTCCTAGAGTCTGAGAAATCCTGGCCCTGCCATTGAAATTGTTCCCTCATAGCATGCAAGGTTTCCCCAAAAGAAAATTCCTCAGGAGGAGAGGCAGAAGGAATGGAGTCCTCTGCATCAGAGTCCTCATAAGGGGAATAAGGGCCCTCTGGAGGGTCTGTATGTTCTGAATCATCAGAGGAGTAATCTGTAGAAACTGGCTCAGGGGGCTCTGCTCTAGGCCTCTTCTCTGGAGGTGGGTGAGAGGCCCTGTCAGGGTGAGGTTGGGATCCCCGGATCAAGGAAATAAGATCCTCTGCTAGACTAAGCATTTGAGTACTAGAGCTAGGCCTGTGAGAGGGGGTCTTAGCAGGCACACTCTTGGTAGATTTTGCTGCTTTAGCCCTGGCAAAAGCCTTAATAGACATGGATGCAGGGGGCCTAGCAGCTCCACGTGCAGGAGTAGATATATCTAAAGGAATAGTATCAGATAAATCCTGGGATCCTGTAGGAGCAGGTGGGATTTCAGTAGCAGATTCTGCCATGCTGGATGAGGCCTCGGGAGGAGGCAAGCTTTCGGCCGAAGGAAGGACCGTGGGCTCTGTCTCAGCCGAAACAGAGACACTCGCGGTTGACTTAACCGTGGTTTCGGCCGAAACCGCGGACCGCGAGTGTCGGTCCTTTTCCTTGCGCTTTTTAGTAAATTGCGAAGTCGGAGTCTCCGACGGCATGATATAAGCAAAAGCGAAGCCGAAAAACTCCTCAGCAAATTCCGACCGACATCTATGTGTCCGTCGGTTGAAAGAAGCACAGGCTAGACAAGCTGCTACGTCGTGGTCTGGGCCTAAACAAGGTAGGCAGTAAGAGTGGAAATCTTTATGAGGTATTTGTTTCCCACAAGTTAAACAGTTATTCACTTTTTCTGACATCGGCTGAGGCAAGAAAGAGTCCCCAACGGGGTACTTAGCTTTTTAGAAGTCTTCGGTAGTAGTAATCTCTGGTTCTGACCGACCGGCACTTGCGAACAGCTTCTGCTTCGGGTGCCACGCGGCAAGAAAGACAGAGGAAAATGGCGTCGGCTGATGCCTTTATACCCGAAGAACTGCAGCTATGACGTCGGGTGGAGTGCGACATCAGCCAAGGCCAGACCCAGACTTTGGAATCCGGCCGACCGAAGGGCTGCCTGAGGACAGGACAACCCATTTGTTAGGACTGCAGGTGCATCCATGAAGGACATCATATGGGTTGTCCTGCCTCAGGCAGCCCTCAGTCGGCCGGATTCCAAAGTCTGGGCCCGACGTCGGCTGATGTCGCATTTCTCTCCGTCAGTGCGGCTGGAGTATATAAGCATCAGCCGACGCCATTTTCTTCAGTGTTTCTTGCCCCAGATGCCAGGTGCCCTCCAAGGAAGACTGTAATCAAATTGGAAGACAAAAACAGGACTCCAGACAAATAAGTAAGCAATAGATAGATACACCATAACAGATATCCCCAGCTAAGAGAAACAGGGATAGGAGTGGACCCAAGGCATAGAGGGGTATGGAGGGAGGGAAAATCCGACTGCAGTTGCATATCTATCGGACATCTACATTTATGGTAGGTACAAAACTGTACTATGTCCTTCAAGAATGCAACTGCAGTCATAACATATGGGTTGAATACCATAGCTTAGCTGGGGGAGGAGGAATGTTCTAGGAAAGAGATGGTGTGGCAATCAAACCCTGCAGGACTGCCGAAGCAAAGCCTGCTCTGGATCTGGAGTATAAAGGGAGATTGTAGTGTTTGGAGAATGTATGCACGGAGCTCCATGTAGCAGCTTCTAGAATGTCTTTTGTAGGCCCCCCTCTTAAGAATGCTGTAGAAGTGGCTGTAGCTCTGGTGGAGTGTGGTCTGACATTGGCTGGGACATTCTTCCCATGGAAGGAACAACAAAATCTGATGCAATGTCCAATCCATTTTGAAATAGTCTGTTTGGAAATTGCTTTTCCTTGTACTCCAGGGGCGTAAGCTACAAAAAGCTGATCAGACTTCCTACTGGTCTTGGTTCTGTCCAGGTAATAGCGAAGTTGTCTGTGAATGTCCAAGGTATGCAACAGTCTTTCCCCTTTGCTCTCAGGATTGGGGAAGAAGGTAGGCAGGTGAATAGCTTGATTTAAAGAAACCCTGGATACCACCTTTGGCATAAAAGTAGGGTTGGTTCTTAAGGAGACCCTGTCTCTGAAAGATTATGAACGGTGGTATTGACATTAGGGCCTGTAGTTCCGAAACCCTTCTTGCTGAGGTGATTGCCAACAGGAAAGCAGTCTTCCATGAGAGAAATTGTAAGTCCACTGAAGCTGCTGGCTCAAAGGGAGGTAGAGTCAGTTTTTCTAGGACAAAGTTGAGGTCCCAAGCTGGCACTGGAACCTTTCTTGGTGGCTTAATGTTCTTGATTCCCCTGAGGAATTGCCTTAAAGGATGTGAAAACACAGGTGGATCAGTGTTACATCTAGCTGAGATAGCTGAAGCATGTATCTTTATGGAAGATTAGGAGAGTCCATTCTGTAGCATATCTGCCAAATATTCCAGGATGAGTGGGATGTTCAATAATGATGCATCATGTCCCTTGCTGGTATTCCAAATGCCGAATCTCTTCCATTTTGCTAAGTAAACCTTTCTGGTGGATGGTCTTCGAGCTTCTGTTAATATCCGCTGAACTTCCTTGGAGAGAGATACATTGAGGTTATTCATGGAATCTCCCAAGCTGTTAGCTGCAGCGTCTGAAGGTTTGGATACACTGTTTTGAAGTTGTGTTGAGTCAAAAGTAGGGGCCATTGGGGAAGGGCCCACTTTTTGTTGTGACATATGCTCCGTAGTAGTGGATACCAGTGTTGTCCTGGCCAGTCTGGAGCTATTAGGATCCCCTTGGGCCTCTCTGCTTTGATCTTTAGTAATACTGTGGTCATCAGTGGCAGAGGTGGAAATGCATAGATTTTTAGGGAGTTCCAGTTGAATGAAAGAGCATCTATTTTCCAAGCTTGTGGATATGTGTTTGAACAGAATTTTTGTAGATGATGGTTGAGGTGGGAGGCAAATAGGTCTACTTCTGGCCTGCCCCATGTGGAAGTGAGTTGTGTGAAGATTTTCGGATGTAACCTCCACTCATGTGGATCTATGAAATTCCTGCTTAGGCTGTCCGCCAGCACATTGTCTTTGCCTGGAACAAACTGGGATGGCAACTGTATGTTTAGGCTCAGTGATTTTTCCCAAAGATTCATTGTCAGTCTGCAAAGGGGGTAAGAATGGGTGCCCCCTTGCTTATGTACCACATCACAGTGGTGTTGTCTGTCCGTATCAGTAGATGGCCTTGTTGAAGTTGTTGTCGAAAGGCCTCGATGGCATGCATTACTGCCAGCATTTCCTTTTGGTTTATATGCAGATGCGTTTCCTTTGGAAACCATTGTCCTTGTATACATCTGCCCTCCATGTGCGCCCCCCATCCAAGGTCTGAGGCGTCTGTGGTCATGGTCTGTGTTATCTGAGGTTTTTTGAATGACATACCTGTGTTTGCCTGGCTTACCGAGGCCCACCATAGGAATTCCTTTTGTAGGCATGGAATGAGCGGTATGGTTGTCTCTAGGTTGTTGCTGTGCTGAGACCATAGGCTTTTTAGGTACCATTGAAGCTTTCTCATATGTAGTCTTGCTAATGGAACCAGGAGAATGCAGGATGCCATGTAACCCAGGGCCTGTAGGAATTTCCTTGCAGTCATCTGGGTGAGTTTTGCCAAACCTTTGAAATGAGTTCACTTCTCTTGCTTGTCTTCTGTCAGGTAAGCCATTTGAGAGGCTGTGTCTAGATTGGCTCCTAAGAAGGTTATTTGCTGGGATGGCTGAAGTCTTGACTTTTGGAAGTTGACTGTGTATCCCAGAGCCTGTAGCAATTGTATGACATAGTTCAAGTTTTTTGTCAAAATCAATTTGTCGTCCGCTTGTATGAGGCAGTCGTCCAGGTACGGGTAAATCTGGATCCCCTGGAGCCTGCAATGAGCAATTACTGAAGCCAGGCATTTTGTGAATACTCTGGGCGCAGTAGATAAGCCAAATGGCAATGCTGAGAATTGATAATGCTCTGGTCCTGCAAGAAATCTGAGGTATCTTCTGCAGCTGTGTGTGATAGGGACATGCAGGTATGCCTCCTTGAGGTCCAGAGTAATCCGCTAAGACCCCTTGCCCAGCATGGGAAGGAGTTGCTGTAGAGTCAGCATTTTGAACTTTGGTACTATGAGAAAGGTGTTTAATGCGGACAAATCCAGTATTGGTCTCCATTGAGTTTCTTTTCTTGGAACAAGGAACAGTCTTGAGTAAAACCCCTGGCCTTGTTCTTGTTGTGGAACTCTTTCTATTGCTTTGATCTGAGCAAGCAGAGAAATTTGCTTGATAGCCTCTGCCCTCTGGTTTTGTGGTACGTTTGGCATGCCTTGTTTTCTTGGTAAGGTATGAAAGTGGAACCTGTAACCTTGGTCTATAATGTCCAAAATCCATTTGTCCTTTGTCAATTTGTGCCAATTGTCTGAAAACAGAGATAATTTTCCGCCAAGGAGCTTCTATTTGCTCCTTGGTCAGCGGAAGTAGAGGAAAGTCATTGAGATTGTCCCTGTGGGGCAGGGGAGACCCCTGTGTCACTTCTTTGGTTTGCTGGTTGCCATTGTCGTCCCCTGTAAGAACCTCTGTATTGTCCTCTTCCTCGGCCACGCCTGTTTTTACCCCTTTGAAATCTTTCAGGATTAGGAAAGGACCAGTTTTTAGAAAGCCAATTCCTGCTGAATCTGGGTGGCTGAACCTGGAGGAAATCTTTGACCATCTGAACTGATTTGGCATTTTCCTCGATGGACTTAAACACATCTTTAGCATTAGCACCAAAAAGCTTGTTCTTTTCCAAGGGTGCATCACGAAGTTTTGCCTTAACATGATCTGGTAGAGGTTGTTCTTTTAACCATGCATGTCTACGAATGACCGCCCCTGTCATAGCTGCCCTACATGAAGCTTCCAATGCATCATATCCACACTGCAGAAAGTGATTGCTGACTTGCTGAGAATTATGTACATCTTCCTGCAAAGACTTCCTGTCTAAAGGTTCAGGAGAGGCCAATGTTTTCTGTAAATCATCTAACAGGTAAATCCTGATATTGAAACATATGAAAGAGGCAATTCAGAGCTCTCAGATAAAGTAGTGGAGGTGCAGACATTTTTCCCCCATCTCTCTAAAGACCTAGCTTCCCTGTTGGAAGGCAAAGGATTTTTGGAGGTGGATGCTGAAACCCCTTTAGGTCCCTGAGAAATAGCTTCTAAATCAACAGCATGGGCCCTAAAGAAATGAGAATGTGTTTCTGGGACCCTATAATATCTGTCTGGCTTGGCTGGAGCAGGAGAAAGAGTATCAGGGGTAACACTGGAGTCAGAGTATAAATCAGCCAAAACATCCAGTACAGGAGGTATAGCCAGGGGCCTGTGTTGGGGCTTTTTAAGGAAGGTTCGAAGGCGCTTTCTGGAATCAGAATATTCCTGGCCTTGCCACTTAAAGTGTTCCCTCATGGTATGCAGAACTTCCCCAAAAGAAATGTCCTCAGGAGGGGAGGCCAAGGGGATGAAGTCCTCTGCATCAGAGTCCTCATAGGTCTGGAAGAGCTCTTCCTGGCCATCCGAGTGAATAGAGTCCTCAATCTTCATCTGAAGGGATAGGGTCAGAGGGTTCAACCCGGGGCCTCTTATCAGAAGGAGGCTGGGATCCTCTCTCAGGATGGGCCTGTGAACCTCTAATCATGGAAATTAAGTCTGCGGCCATAGTCATAATTTGTGCTTCAGGTAGGCCGGTAAGGCTTTAACAGTAAGGTGCTTGGTCTTGCTGGCTGCCTTAGCACGTGTATAGGCCTTAATAGACATGGCCATAGGAGGCCTAGCAGCTCCACGTGCAGGAGTGACCTTATCTACAGCAATGGTCTCGGGCACTTCCTCGGTTTCAGTATCCGGAGGAAAATCTATAACTGGCGTCGGTGTGGCCTCCGGTATCGGAGGTATCAGTAATGCGGTGTCTTCGGTTCGCGACGGTGAAATAGCAGTCTCAGAGGGAACCGGAGCACTCGCGGTAGGTTTTGGTGTGGAGTCGGTGGAAGACGCGGGCCGAGGATGTTGGTCCCGGTCTTTTCGTTTCTTAGGAGTCTGCGATGTCGGAAGTTCCGACGGCATTGTATAAGCAAATTTACCGCCGAAAAAGTCTTCAGCGAACTCCGCCCGGCGCCTGAGAGTGCGCTTATTGAAGCGAGCACAGGCGACACAGGCCGAGACGTCGTGGTCTGGGCCAAGGCAAGGAAGACAGTAAGAGTGGAAATCCTTATGAGGTATTTGTTTACCACAAGACAGACAATTGTTAACTTTTTCAGTAATTTCTGACATCGGCTGAGGCAAGAAAAGGTCCCCAACGGGGTACTTAGCTTTTTTGATGACTTCGGATCGAAGTATACAGGAGCTGACCGACCGGCACTTGCGAACTGCTTCTGCTTCGGGCACCGCGCGGCAAGAAAGACAGAAGAAAATGGCGTTGGCTGATGCTTATATACTCCAGCCGCACTGACGTCTGAGAGAAATGTGACATCAGCTGACGTTAGACCCAGACTTTTGAATCCGGCCGACCGAGGGCTGCCTGAGGCAGGACAACCCATATGTTATGACTGCAGTTGCATTCTTGAAGGACATCTCATTGGTTCAACTATTGACAAAATCTTGAATGTGATGTTAATCACAAAAATTACAAACTCTACACAATAAAACCCTTCTTCAGACTCAACTAGAAAATACAGCATCAGCCCTTCTAATGCAAATGCTCTCATATGCAGTTTTCACTTTTTACCAGCCTTCACGCAACCCAATTTTCTACTCAACCTATAATAAAGCTACTACAGACCTCAACAAAACCTATCCCTACACAGCAATCCAACAACTAAAGCGGCTAGAATCCCACAACTTTAGCTTGTTTTAAATCTAATAATTTAAAGACCCCCCAACCATTCCCATCTCCAGCGTCACTAACTTGAAGTTACTCACTCGTGAACCAAGAGTCTCAAAGTTCCTGTTAAAACTCATATCAAACCAACTCATGGTACTACTCTGTACTCCTGATATACATGTATGCATGCAAGCAAACATTCTCTTTCTATACAAGTGTATGTGCGCGCGTATATACACACACACATATATCAAAATCTGTACATCTATACACAGACATTACACTTAGATATTATAAGACAGACAGTGGAACTCCCTTCCCACTATTTAAAGGGTTATGAAATCAATGCCAATTCAAAACTAAAAACTTCACCTCCAATCATTATCCCTACATCATAGCCTAGTATCCATCTGTTAAGAGGTTTCTAAAGGCTTTTGTTGGGGAGTATATTTATTGTCAGCCTCTGCCCAGCAACAAAGGAGCCAGATTGGTGATGAATTTATGATTTCTTATCAAAGGACAGAGGTTAAGCTTGAATAGGCTTAGGGGTGGGCTCTGCTTCACATGGATGGGGAGCCTACTCCAATATGCAGGGATCCTCTGAGACATCTGTCTTTTCAACATGTTCTACTTGTGTCAAAAAACTTAAAATCCACAGAACTAATGTTACAGGTGCTACTCATTTTGTGGATATGCAAAAGATCCAGCAGAACCAGATCTGATGATGCCTTATATGCCAGGCAAAGGTTACCTGTAGTGGACGGAGTATAGGGAAAGGACCTTAACACACTACCCTACTCAGATGACCTTAATACCCTGGATTGCTGTGACTAGCAACCATTGTGGACATTACAACTGTTGCATATGCCTGGTCATGCACATGCCTAAGTGGGTACTGAACTAGAAGACAAACCTGATGAGGGTTGAGTAAAGTGATACTTCAATTTCCTTACACCTGGATGCATATTTTAACTTGCAGGCTGGGCAACATGGAAGGATTCCTCACTACTGTGGCTGTGATGGTCACAGGCCAGATTGTCTACATATGTCCCCAGATCTCAAACTATCAGGTAGACTCAAGGGTGTTTCATCCATGTAGTAATTTACCCGAGTGAATATTTTCCCCCAAAGGCACTATGATGTATGTTTTGGCATAGGGTTGTAATCCATGACTTTAGCACCAGTCTTTTGTCCATGTTAGACCCTCCTGCAGAATGTTAGAATCATGAGAGGAAATCTAGAACGGTTTCCAGTTTGCAGTCATCTGCAAACATTGCAAGTTAGAGGCTCTTGACATTAGTATCTACTTCTCGAAAGTCATGGCTAAACAAGAGTGAACCATGCACAGAACCCCATGGCATTCTATTAACCAGTCATGAAGGAAGAGTTTTCTACTGCTGAATCACCACCGTACTAAGTTTTCTACGGTGCTGAAAGGACAGATGACGGAGCTTAGATCTGCCAGGACAGCAACCTTCATTTGCATAGGTGGTACCACACAGATAAACTTACTAAGCTGAGCATTAATCCCTACGTCACTCAATGGGTTGCCAACTGGCTTACTGACAGAACCCACACTGTAAAAGTAGCGGACTCCAAATCCAGCTCCAGCCAAGTGGAGTACCTCAGGGTTCAGTCCTGGGACCGCTCTTGCTTGGCATCTACTTCTTTGAAGTGCAGGCCAACACCAAGGGTTTCTGTATAATAAAGTACACACATGACTGCGTACTGGGAGCCACTACTGAATCACCAAAATGATATCGATACTCTAACAAAAGGGCCTTACAAAAACAGATGCTTTGTGCCGAAGCCATGGGCTCAAGCTCAATGCCAAGAAATGTATAGTTATCCCCTTTAGGAAAAAACATGTACCCATGAACTGCCACAAAGGTGGCAGTACACTAAAAGTACAGTTTTGTACCTACCATAAATGTAGATGTCCGATAGGTGTGCATCTGCAGTCATCACATATGGGTTGTCCTGCCTCAGGCAGCCCTTCGGTCGGCCGGATTCCAAAGTCTGGGTCCGGCGTCGGCTGATGTCGCACTTTCCCCGACGTCAGAGCGCTTGGGGTATAAAAGCATCAGCAGACGCCATCTTCCTCAGTTTTTCTTGCCCCAGATGCCAGGTGCCCTCTAAGGAAGGCTAAATTTGGAGAGATGCATTTAAAAATCCAAACATGCACAGTAATACAACAACAAATACACCATAATAGATATCCCTCTTATAGCTAGCTGGGGTGAAGTACCCAAGAAATACCACAGAGGGGAAGGAGGGAGGGTAAACCTGACTGCAGATGCATACCTATCGGACATCTACATTTATGGTAGGTACAAAACTGTACTATGTCCTTCAAGGATGCATCTGCAGTCATCACATATGGGTAGAATACCATAGCCAATCTGGGGGTGGAGGAACTATGTAAAGGATGGTGCAGCTAAAATGCCCTGCAAGACTGCCGTAGCAAAGCCTGCTCTGGATCTGGAATAAGGGTAAGTTGTAATGCTTGGCAAATGTATGCACGGAGCTCCATGTAGCAGCTTCTAAAATGTCCTTGGTAGCCACCCCTCTTAAGAAGGCTGTGGCTCTCGTGGAATGAGGTCTAATGTTAGCTGGCACAGTTTTTCCATGAAAAGAGTAACAAAAACGAATGCAATTCCCTATCCATTTTGAAATTGTCTGTTTGGAAATTGCTTTTCCTTGTGTTCCAGCAGCATATGCTACCAACAGCTGGTCAGTTTTTGTGTAACCTTTAGTTCTGTCCAAGTAGCGCAACTGTGTATGTCCAGGGTGTGCAGAAGTTTCTCCCCTTTGTTTTGTGGATTTGGAAAGAAGGTAGGCAAGTGAATAGCTTGCTTTAATGAAATAAGAAGTTATGTACTCACCATAACGTTCCATCTGAGTAGGTGTATTCATTTGTCTGCAACCTGTGGGTTATGGATCCGAACTGGCATGGTTTACCAGCTATGGATCCAAGCTCTCAGCTCCTCCCCTCACCCATAACGCCCTGCTCTACCCTCATAACCTCAGATCGAGTTTGCCAATAGCAAAAAAACACCCTGAAAAGGGTAACACACCATATGCAGGAAACTGAAAGGCCAGGGGGATAGGAGAGGATGAGTTGCAGACAATGAATACACCTACTCAGATGGAACGTTATGGTGAGTACATAACTTCTTAATCTGAAGTAGGAGATTCATTTGTCTGCAACCTGTGGGACAGAGTCCCCAGCTACCTGAATCTTGGGCCATCATGGAAGGATATTCCGGAGCACCGCGGAGCCAAATGATGCTCTACCCCTAGATGCAAGATCCAACTTATAGTGGGAAATAAAAGTATGAGAAGAAGCCCATGTGGCTGCTGCACAAATATCATCTAGAGGAATCCTAGCCTTAAAGGCTGCCGAGGTAGAAACTGACCGGGTTGAATGAGCGTGTACACTCTCCGGTGCGGGTCTTCCTGAAGCTTGATAAGCTAACAAGATACATTGTGAAATCCAACGAGACAAAGAGACTTTAGAAATTGGCTTGCCCAGATTAAATTTAGCAAAGGAAATGAACAACTGGTCGGATTGCCTATGACCAGCTGTCCTGTTTAGATAAAATCTAAGTTGCCCGTGAACATCTAAGGAGTGAAGTTTATATTCACCTTTGTTTTCATATTTAGGGAAGAAAACAGGGAGGTTAATAGACTGATTAATGTTTGCTTCAGAAGCTACTTTAGGAAGAAAGGACGGGTTGGTCCTGAGGTAAACACGGTCCGGATGAAAGACCAAGTAAGGAGGTTTAGCTGATAATGCTTGGAGCTCTGAAACTCTCTTGGCCGAAGTGATGGCTACTAAAAAGGCAGTCTTGAACGACAAGAATTTGAGATCTACCGTAGCCGCAGGTTCGAAGGGGGGAGCGGTCAAAGCCTGGAGAACTAAAGAAAGGTCCCAGGGAGGAACCGCTTGTTTTACAGGGGGCCTGAGAAGGAAAGTACCTTTAAGGAAAATTTTACACAACTTGGCTGACATGAGTGGATTAGAGTCATGACCAATGTGATAATGTGAAATTGCTGCCAGTTGTACTTTGACCGTGGAACTGCTAGCACCATCTTTAAAAAGAGTGGTTAAGAAATCAAGCACCAATGGGAGAGGAGCAGTGAATGGATTCAGGCCTTGCCGCCCGCCACAAAGAGAACCGCTTCCACTTGCTACGGTAGATTTTCCTAGTGGAAGGTTTATGAGCTGCCACCAGGATAGCCTTAACAGGGACAAATACCGGGAGTCCTAATCAAGAGTGGAACTGGAGCAGCCAAGCAGTCAGCTTCAGGTTGTCCAGGTTCGGAGGAGACAGGCAGGATGGATGAGTTATCAGATCCGGGATTGGATCTAGAATCCAAGGAGGATTCACAGAGTGAGACCTTAGGAAGGGGAACCAGATCTGTCGAGGCCAAAACGGAGCAATGAGAATCATTCTGCAACCCACCGAGACGCTTTCTGAAGAACCTGGAGCATCAGAGGCAAGGGGGATAAGCATACAGAAGACCGGGTGGCCAAGCATGCACCAGAGCGTCTCTTGGAGAGCCTCCAGGAGGAGGTATCAGAGCGAAAAAACTGTCGCACTTGGTGTTTGAGGGAGAGGCAAAAAGGTCGCAAGACGGAGTTCCCCACCGTGCGAATATGCGTTCTGCTACTTGAGAATTGAGAGACCACTCGTAAGGGGTTAGAATGGTGCGACAGAGTTTGTCCGCCAGGATGTTGGACCGACCCGGAATGTGCGTTGCTATGAGAAAGCGATTGGTGGAAATTGCCCATTCCCAAACCCTCATGGCTTCTCGACAAAGAGGGTAAGACCTGGTTCCTCCCTGCTTGTTGATATACCAGACAACCGACATGTTGTCCGATTGAATCGCAATTGTTCCTAAGGGAAGAAAGTCTTGGAGTGCTAGCAACGCTAAGAGCACCGCTCTCATCTCTAGGACATTGATATGCAGTGAGGTCTCTGAATCGTTCCACGTGCCTTGGACGGTCCGGCCTGCAAAATGCCCCCCCCCCACCCGAGGCGGGAGGCGTCTGTGGTCACCGTGGCGAGAGGGGGAGAAGGACAAAATGGGCGGCCTCTGTGGAGATCTGGGGAGTGAAGCCACCACAGGAGGGACCGCATGCAAGCCTTGCTGATCGCAATGGGATGATGCATAGGAAGAGCAAGGTAAGACCACTGTACTAAAAGAGTCCACTGGAGGATGCGCATATGTAGTCCTGCGAGAGGAAGAAGTGCTATAGCAGACGCCATGGACCCTAGAGCCCTCAGGACCAACTCCGCCGGAACTTGATTTGAGTGGAGAATGGCCCGCACCTGGAGCTGCAGATTTTGAACTCTGTCCGCAGTGAGGAAGGCTTTTAAACTCCTTGTGTCTAACCTGGCCCCTATAAAATCTATTAACTGTGAGGGTGCTAGGTTGGATTTTTTTGTATTTATAGTAATGCCCAGACTAGGAGCAAGATGGAGAAAGGAGTCTCGTGCCAATAGTAGTAGATGCCTTGTTGAGGCGGTAAGGAGCCAGTCGTCTAGGTAGGGAAAGACCTGCACCCCCTGAAGCCTCAGGTGGGCCGCTACCACTGCTAGTACTTTGGTGAACACCCTGGGGGCTGTGGTGAGACACCAAAGGGAAGGACCCGAAATTGGTAGTGACTGGCTCCTAGCCGGAAGCAGAGAAACCTCCTGGAGCGTCTGTCCATCAGAATGTGGTAGTATGCATCCTTGAGGTCTATGGAGCACATCCAGTGATTCTCCCAGAAGGGGGAGAATAGACTGTAGAGTGACCATTCGGAACTTCTCCTTGGGAACTGCCAGGTTCAAGAGAGAAAGGTCTAAAATTGGTCTTAGATCCCCGCCTTTTTGGCACTAAAAAGAACCTGGAGTAGAACCCTGATCCGATCTGGGGGGACGGGCTGGATGGCTCTTTTCTTTAGCAGATGGCCAATTTCTGCCAAAGCGGCCTCCCTTTGACCGGGTGGGACATCCGGAAGGGACTTCAATTTTGGTGTGTGGCAAAACGGGATGTGGTATCCTCTGGATATTATCTGGAGAACCCAGCGGTCTGATGTTATGGACTCCCATGCCGCTAGGTGCTCCGAAAAACGTCCCCCGACTGCCTCCAGAGTGGAGCAGTCGGGCAACCTCAGGAAAGCTGCGCTGGCCGCTCAGAGAAAGGTTCTCTGGACCCGAAGTTCCTGGGAGCCCCTCTGCCTCTAGGGCGGCGTCCTCCCTGTCCTCCTCTGCCACGGAAGGACTGGTTGTCTGGAGCAGACTGAGATTGCTGCGACTTCCGGAACCACATCTTCTGACCCTTTTGGTTCCTAGAATAGGGCCTCTGGGGTGCAGAGAAGCGGATTCCGACGGCAGACAACGTCTTCCCGTCCTTCTCGCTCTGGGTCAAAGTGTTGCGAACGGTTTTGCCAAAAAGGGCAGAACCATCAAAGGGGGCGTTCGCAAACGACGCTTTGAAGGGCTCAGAAAAATCGCAGTGAAGGAGCCAGGCCTGAGGTCTAGTGACTAGGCCTGCCCCTGCGGCTCTAGCGGCGCCTTCCGTAGCATGGGAGAGTAGCCGCATAGAGGTATTAGTAACTGATCTAAGAGTGGCCATGCGGGTGGAGTGCAGCACCTTCTCCTCCTCCGACATGGACTCGTCATTAGGATGCAGCGAGATCTCATTAAAGAATACGCTGCATCTCCCCCAGTGTGCCAAGTAGTTCAGCGCCCTTACCGAGAAGGTCGCTGAGCTAAACATCCGCTTCCCCAAGCGGTCCATCGTCCGTGACTCCTTGCTCGGGGGATGGACTGAGGGACTCTCCTGAGCAAGTTCCCTCTTGGTGGCCGCCGCCGTCAACATGGCATCTACCGGAGGCCCCTTACTCCAATGGGCACGGTTGGACGGTGGGCTGAGGATCCTATCGGGCCTCTTAGGGATAGGCTCCACGGTGTCCGGTTCCTTCCACGCCCTGGTGGTAATGAGGTCCACCAGGGGGTCGGCAGGAGGGGACACCCAAGAGGTAGACGGGCCCGCTTCAAATGCCTCCAAGAACACGGACTCGTCCGAGGAAGACTTGGGGGCAGACCACCCCCCCCAATACGGAGCATTTCCATGATGTCCCCAAATGAGATATCCTCGGGGGGTGACCGTGGGGAACCTTCCCCTTCCTCCAAGTCCTGTCTTCCGTGAGAGACTCGGGGGAGTCAATGTGCCTCCTTTTGCACGTATGCTTGCGAGGAATATCCTCTGGGGGGCTGTCAGAGGACTCCTCGCAAGCAGCAACCTGTTCCAGTGGATCAGCTTGGGGCACAGAAGCGGGCTGTCCCAAGGGCCGGATGGTGGAAGCCTGACCCAGTGCAGAGGGAGCGCGGGACGGAGCCGAAACAAGTGCAGGGCCCTCTCCACTATATCAAACGCCGAAGGGGAGCCGACCTCGACCAAAGGATCCGACAATCAGCTCCCCCTCGGATCCGAAGAGTGGATCGAGCGCGAACCGCCGGATCCGGGACAGTGCGCTCCGACAGACTGCGCCGAAGGAGCACTGATCCCCCCGGATCCGAGGCTCGGATACAGGCTCCGAGAGGTCGGATCAGATGCACTCGAGGGCAAGGTCGGATCCGAAGTAACAAGTACTATCGGATCCGACCTACCCCGCCCGGCTGCTCGGCTCCAGCTGCTCCGAGCCCGGTAGCGGGTCGGAGAAGGAGCAATCTGTTTGAAAAGGGTGTTGAGCTCCCCAGAGGGGAGGCAAGAGCACTCCCATCTGCATCTGGGCCTGGATGAACCTTCTCATCATCCGTACAGATCAGCATCCGAAAGGCTATACGTAGATCTTGACGAGGCTACCGAGGTAGGCCTGGAGTGCCTCCTCGATAGCCTCGACGGAGATCGGGTCTCCTCCTCCTCAGGTCCCGGTGAAAAACAAACACACTGGAGACCGGAGCAGAGAAGGAGGAGACCGAGCCGACAATGGAGCCGAACGGAGCCGGGGAGAAGCCGCTTGGCTGGCGGGGCCAAACAGAGGTCTCGCCCGCTTATGGTGCTTCTCCCTCCGGTCCTTTTTCTTAGCATCCCTCTCCTCCAAACCAGAAACGGGAGGTTGAGTCCCAGGAGGAGGAGGGGGAGCCGCAGAAGGAATAACCGTGGGTACGGTTACTCCCGAAGGAGCGGAGGTCGGAGCAGAGGTCGGAGCAGAGTCCGGCGGTAAAAGGCCCGCCAAAACAAGCTTGGACCTCCACTCCTTCAATGCCCTGGGGTTGAACCCGGCACAAATGGAACATCCAGATGTGAGGTGTTCAACCCCTAGGCATCTAACACACCGAGTGTGGCCATCAGCTGGGGAAAGCTTATGGCCACACTCGGAGCATTTAGAAAAAACAGACTTGGGTTGCTCAGACATCCCAGTCTACAACAGTAGTTACTATAACTAAAAAGTAACTAAAGAAAACACAAATCACTCACAGGCCCAACACACACTACGCTAACAGCGAGGGGAGGGATATAACTTTTAGATTAAACTCTAAAAAAAGTAAATATACCAAAGGGGAAACCTACACTTTCACACAAAAAAACAAGAAAAAATCTTAAATTTTGCAATTTAAAGACTGAAAACTAGCACTTAGCTTGAGAAACAATCCGGTCACCATGCGCGGCAAACGAGATCTGAGGTCATGAGGGTAGAGCAGGGCATTATGGGTGAGGGGAGGAGCTGAGAGCTTGGATCCATAGCTGGTAAACCATGCCGGTTCGGATCCGATATCGGATCCATAACCCACAGGTTGCAGACAAATGAATCTCCTACTTCAGATCCCTGGATACCACCTTTGGCATAAATGTAGGATTGGTTCTCAATGAAACTCTGTCCTGATGGCTGTAATGCCATAAGGGCCTGCAACTCGGATACTCTTCTTGCTGAGGTTATGGCCAGAAGGAAAGCAGTCTTCCAAGACAGGAACTGTAATTCTGCAGATGCTGCTGGTTCAAAGGGAGGCAGTGTTAGTTTTTCCAACACGAAGTTAAGGTCCCAAGTAGGTAGGGGTGGTTTCCTTGGAGGATTGATGGTTTTGATTCCTCTTAGAAACGGTCTTAGGAGAGGATGAGAGAAGACAGGTGGATCAGTATTGTACTCTGCTGAAATTGCTGAAGCATGAATTTTAATGGAAGAGTAAGACAGACCATTGTGGAACATTTCTGCCAAGTATTCCAGGATATGCGCCATGTTCATCACTGTCGCATCTAGGCCCTTTGTGGGTGCTGAATATGCCTTTCTTGTGGAAGGCCGGCGAGCTTCCATAATAATATCTTTCACTCTCTGGGATAGCTTATCCTGAGGAGGAGTCTAGGTATTTTCCAGGCTGTTAGTTGCAAGATTTTCAGACTGGAATGCAGAGTTTTGTAGTTGTGCTGTGTCAGTAGAAGTGGCCATAGAGGAAGAGGCTATGGTTTCGTGCGTGACTTGCTCTAACAGTGGGTACCCAGTGCTGTCTTGGCCAGTCCGGAGCTATCAGAATCACTCTTGGCTGCTCTGTCCTGATCTTCAGTAAAACCTTGGTCATTAATGGGAGAGGTGGAAATGCATACACTGTTAGAGTTCTCCAGCTGAAAAAGAGGGCGTCCACTTTCCATGCTTGTGGGTGGTATGTCCATGAGCAGAATTTCTTCAGCTGATGATTGTGGGGGGAGGCAAAAAGATCTATGTCCGGCCTCCCCCATGATTGTGTTAGCTGTAGAAAGATGTCCGGGTGCAGCATCCATTCGTGTGCATCCATGATATTTCTGCTTAAGCTGTCCGCCAGTATATTGTCTTTCCCTGGCACAAACTGGGTTTGTAGCTGTATATTGAGCTTCAAAGAGAGTTCCCATAGATTCATTGCCAGCCTGCAAAGAGGATAGGAATGGGTGCCTCCTTGCTTGTTTATGTACCACATAACCGTGGTGTTATCTGTCCTTATTAGCAGATGGCCTTGATGCAGAAAGGGTTTGAAGGCTTCGACTGCATGCATCACTGCCAGCATTTCCTTTTGGTTTATGCGCATGCGTAGCTCTTTTTGTGACCATAGACCTTGAATGCATCTGCCCTCCAAGTGCGCTCCCCATCCGTGGTCTGAAGCGTCTGTTGTAATGATTTGGCTGGCTATTGGTTTGCTGAAAGGCAGACCCCTGTTTGACTGGCTTGCTTGAGCCCACCACAGAAATTCCTTTTGAAGGCATGGAATGAGTGGTATCAAAGTTTCCAGGCTGTGACTGTGCTGAGTCCATAAACTCCTTAGGTACCATTGTAGTTTCCTCATATGTAGTCTTGCTTGCGGAATCAGAAGAATGCAAGAAGCCATGTAAACCCAGGGCCTGCAGGATTTTCCTTGCAGTCAGCTGGGTTTGTCTTGTCAGATTTTTGAAGTAATCTGGTAGTTGACTGTTTTTCTTCTGTGAGGAAGGCCATTTGGGTGGTTGTATCTAAATTTGCACCCAGAAAAGTTATTCTTTGGGATGGAACAAGTCTTGATTTGTGAAAGTTGACTGTATATCCCAAGCCCTGAAGTAGGTGGATGGCATAATTCAAGTGTTTTACCAAAGTTTGTTGGCTGTCCGCTTGTATAAGGCAGTCATCCAGATATGGGTATATTTGAATCCCCTGAAGTCTGCAGTGTGCCATTACTGATGCCAGGCATTTCGTGAATACTCTGGGCGCAGTAGATAAGCCAAAGGGCAATGCTGAGAATTGATAATGCTCTGACCCTGCAAGAAATCTGAGGTGTCTTCTGCAACTTTGTCTAATAGGGACATGCAGGTATGCCTCCTTGAGGTCTAGAGTTACCAGCCAAGACCCCTTGCCCAGCATGGGAAGAAGCTGCTGTAGAGTCAGCATTTTGAACTTTGGCACTATGAGATAAGTATTCAGTGCGGACAAGTCGAGAATAGGCCTCCATTGTTTTTCTTTGCTTGGAACAAGGAATAGTCTGGAATAAAATCCTTGGCCTTGTTCTGAGAGAGGAACCTTTTCTATAGCTTTCATTTGCATTAAGCTGGAAATTTGTTTCAAAGCCTCTGCCCTTTTATTCGGTGGCAGGTCTGGCATGCCTTTTCTTTTTGGTAATGTGTGGAAATGGAACCTGTATCCTTTGTCTATTATTTGCAGTGTCCATTTGTCCCTTGTAATACTGTGCCAATTTTCTGAGAATAAAGAAAGCTTTCCACCCAAAGGTGCTTCCAATTGAGCCCTGGTTGGCGGTGTCAAAGTTAAGTCATTGAGCCGGTCCTTGTGCAGCAGTTGAAGGTCCTGCATTACCTCTCTGGTTGGGAGGTTGCCATTGACGTCCTCTGTAGGAGCCTCTAGCTTGCCCTCTGGCACGCCTGTTCTTGCCTCTCTGAAACCGCTCTGTCTGGAAAGGACCAATTCTTGGAAGGCCAATTCCTGCTGAATCTTGGTGGTTGTACTTGGAGAAAATCTTTGACTGTTTGTACAGATTTAGCCTTCTCTTCAAATTTCTTTAGGACCTCCTGAGCCGTGGAGCCAAATAACCTTTGCTTTTCCAGTGGAGCATCCAGCAGCTTTGCTTTAACATGGTCTGGCAGAGATTGTTCCTTCAGCCAAGCATGCCTACGTATGACTGCGCCAGTCATAGCTGACCTACATGAAGCTTCCAATGCATCATAACCACATTGCAAGAAATGGTTGCTAACCTGTTGTGAGTTATGTACCAGATCCTGAAGTGACTTGCGGTCTAGGGGGTCAGGTGAAGACAGTTTTTTATGCAATTCATCTAACAAATACTCATGGTACTGTATCATATGAAATTGACAATTTAATGCCCTCATAGAAAGAGTAGCAGAACTATACACTTTTTTACCCCATCTCTAAAGCTCTGGACTCCCTTTCAGAGGGAGAGGATTTTAGCAGTGGCAGCTGCAACCCCTTTAGGGCCCTGGGAAATAGTTTCTGGATCAGCAGAGTGGGCCTTGTAAAGGTAAAGATGCGAGTCCGGGACCCTGTAGTACCTATCAGGTTTGGCAGGAGCCGGAGGGAGAGAATCAGGGGTAGTGCTAGAGTCAGAGTACACATCATCAATGACATTCAAAACAGGAGGAATAGCTAAAGGTCTATGCTGAGGCAAATGTAAAAAGGTCCTTAATCTTTTCCTGGAATCAGAGAATTCCTGGCCCTGCCATTGGAAATGCTCTCTCATAGTGTGTAATGTCTCCCCAAAGGAAAACTCTTCAGGAGGGGAGGCCGAGGGAATAGATTCCTCGGCATCAGAATCCTCGTAGGCCGAAAAAAGGTACAGTTTTGTACCTACCATAAATGTAGATGTCCGATAGGTATGCATCTGCAGTCATAACATATGGGTTGTCCTGCCTCAGGCAGCCCTGCGGTCGGCCG
Organism: Protopterus annectens; assembly: GCF_019279795.1. Classification (NCBI taxonomy): domain Eukaryota; kingdom Metazoa; phylum Chordata; order Ceratodontiformes; family Protopteridae; genus Protopterus; species Protopterus annectens. Next base: position 1,789,063,846 of record NC_056728.1, on the reverse strand, counting down.
GATTCCAAAGTCTGGGTCTGGCCTCGGCTGATGTCGCACCTTCCCCGACGTCAGAGCTCCTGGGGTATAAAGGAATCAGCAAACGCCATTTTCCCCAGTGTTTCTTGCCCCAGATGCCAGGTGCCCTCTAGGAAGGCTAAATTTGGATAAATGTTGAAAACTCCAAACAGTAGCAAACAAAATATATATATACATACAAACAAATACACCATAATAGATTCCCCCAGCTAGCTGAAAGAGGGGTAAGCACCCTAGGAATACCACAGAGGGGAAGGAGGGTGGGTAATCCTGACTGCAGATGCATACCTATCGGACATCTACATTTATGGTAGGTACAAAACAGTACTATGTCCTTCAAGGAAGCATCTGCAGTCATAACATATGGGTAGAATACCATAGCCAAACTGGGGGAGGAGGTACTAAGATAATGATGGTGTAGTTAAGATCCCCTGTAAAACTGCAGTTGCAAAACCTGCTCGGGATCTGGAGTATAAAGGTAGATTGTAATGCTTGGCAAATGTATGCACGGAGCTCCAAGTAGCATCTTCTAAAATGTCCTTGGTAGCCACCCCTCGTAGGAAAGCTGTAGTGGTGGCCGTGGGTCTTGTGGAGTGAGGCCTGATATTCTCAGGAGTTGTCTTTCCATGAAAAGAGTAGCAGAATCAAATGCAATTTCCTATCCATTTTGAAATTGTCTGTTTGGATATTGGTTTTCCTTGCACTCCTGTTGCATATGCTACAAAAAGTTGGTCAGTTTTTCTGCTGGTTTTAGTTCTGTCCAGATAGTAGCGTAGTTGTCTGTGTACATCCAGGGTGTGCAATAGTTTTTCCCCCCTGTTCTGTGGGTTAGGGAAGAACGTAGGCAAATGAATATTTGGTTCAAGGATACCCTGGATACCACCTTTGGCATGAATGTAGGATTGGTTCTCAGAGACACTCTATCCTGGTGAAAAATAAGGAAAGGCTGCACTGCCATTAGTGCCTGCAACTCGGATACTCTTCTTGCTGAAGTGATTGCTAGAAGGAAAGCAGTTTTCCAAGATGAGAACTGTAAGTCTGCTGATGCTGCTGGTTCAAAAGGGGGTAGTGTTAATTTTTCCAGCACAAAGTTGAGATCCCATGTAGGCAGAGGAGGTTTCCTTGGAGGTTTTACATTTTTGATCCCTCTTACAAATTGTCTGAGGAGAGAGTGAGAGAAGATAGGAGGATCCATGTTGTACTCTGCTGAAATTGCTGAAGCATGAATCTTAATAGAAGAATAGGACAGGCCATTGTGGAACAGTTCTGCTAAGTATTCTAGGATGTGTGCTAGGTTTGCCAGTGTGACATTTGTACCCTTTGGTGCACTCCAAATGAGGAATCTTTTCCGTTTTGCTGAGTATGTTTTTCTTGTGGAGGGTCTGCGAGCCTCCAGGATAATGTCCTTGACCCTCTGAGATAAAACTGTTTGGTTTTGTTTTGAGCAATTTTCCAGGCAGATAGCTGCAGTGTTTTCAAGTTTGGATGCAGGATCTTGTAGTTCTGCGTTAGAAGTAAAGGCCATAGGGGTAGAGGCCATGGGCTCGTCCGAGACATGCTTCTCAGTAGTGGATACCAATGCTGCCTTGACCAGTCTGGAGCTATCAGAATCACCTTTGGCTGTTCCTCCCTATCTTCAGTAGAACTTTGTACATCAATGGGAGAGGTGGAAAAGCATACACTGTTAGGGCCTTCCAGCTGAAAGAGAGGGAGTCCACCCTCCAGGCTTGTGGGTGGTATACTCTTGAGCAGAATTTGTTCAGTTGATGGTTGAGTGGGGAGACGAACAGGTCTATCTCTGGCATTCCCCATTTGTTTGTTATGATTTTGAAGATGTGGGGATGCAGCATCCATTCGTGAGCATCCGTAGTAGTTCTGCTTAAGCTGTCTGCTAGTGAATTCTCTTTTCCTGGTACGAATTTGGCCTGCAGTTGGATGTTGAGATTCAGGCCTAGGTTCCACAGATCCATTGCCATCCGGCATAGAGGGTAGGAATGCGTGCCTCCCTGTTTGTTTATGTACCACATGACTGTGGTATTGTCTTGTCCTTATCAGCAGATGTCCTTGCTGGAGGAATGATTTGAATGCCTCGATTGCATGCTCCACTGCCAGCATCTCCTTTAGGTTTATGTGCAAATTCAGCTGGTCTTGAGACCATAGGCCTTGGATACACTTGTCTTCCATGTGCGCTCCCCATCCTAGGTCTGAGGCGTCCGTGGTGATGGTCTGCCTTGGTTGTGGTTTGTTGAAAGGCAATCCTCTCTTGGTCTGGCAGGCCTGAGCCCACCACAGAAATTCCTTTTTCAGGCATGGAATGATTGGTATCATGGTTTCTAGACTGTGTCTGTGTTGAGACCATACATTCCTTAGGTACCATTGTAATTTCCTCATATGCAAACTGGCATGCGGGATCAAGATTATGCAGGATGCCATGTAACCCAGGGCCTGCAGGACTTTCCTTGCAGTAAGCAGAGTGTGTTGTCAAAGCCATGAAGTAGACTGGGAGTTGCTTTTGTTTTTCTTCTGTGAGAAAAGCCATCTGAGTTAGTGTCCAGATCCGCACCCAAAAATGTTATCCTTTGGGATGGCACTAGTCTTGACTTCTGGATGTTGAGTGTGTATCCCAAGGCCTGTAACAGGTGTATGACATAGGCCAAATCCTTTATTAGTTTTGTCTTGAAATCCGCTTGTATTAGGCAGTCGTCCAGGTATGGGTAGATTTGAATTCCCTGAAGCCTGCAATGTGCAATTACTGATGCCAGGCATTTCATAAATACTCTGGGCGCAGTAGATAAGCCAAAGGGCAATGCTGAGAATTGATAATGCTCTGATCCTGCAAGAAATCTGAGGCGTCTTCTGCAATCTGGTCGTATAGGGACGTGCCAGGTATGCCTCCTTGAGATCTAGAGTCACCAGCCAAGACTCCTTGCCCAACATGGGAAGAAGATGCTGTAGGGTCAGCATTTTGAATTTTGGCACAATGAGATATGTGTTTAATGTGGACAAGTCGAGAATAAGCCTCCATTGGATTTCTTTTCTTGGTACAAGGAATAGTCTGGAGTAAAATCCTTGGCCTTGTTCCATAGGTGGTACCCTTTCTATTGCTTTCATCTGAAGTAAACTGTTGATTTGCCTTAAAGCCGCTGGCTTCTGGTTTGGTGGAAGGTTTGGCATTCCGCTCTTTTTTGGTAAAGTGTGGAAGTGAAACCTGTATCCTTTGTCTATTGTTTGCAATGTCCATTTGTCTTTTGTAATGCAATGCCAATTTTTCGAGAATAAAGCCAACTTTCCGCCCAAGGGTGCTTCCACTTGTTCCCTGGTAGGCAGAATCAGAGCCAAGTCATTGTGTCTGTCCTGTGGAAGTGGTTGTAGTTGTAGCTGTGACAGTACTCCTCTGGTTGGCAGGTTGCCACTGACTACCCCTGTAGGCACCCTTTGATTGCCTCTGCCTCTTGGGCGTCTACTCCTGCCCCTCTGTGTTCTGGAGGTGTCTGGAAAGGACCAATTCTTTGAAGGCCAGTTTCTGCTGAACCTAGGAGGTTGGACCTGCAGAAAATCCTTTACTGTTTGCACAGATTTTGCTTTTTCTCCCACTTTCTTTAGAATCTCCTGTGCAGGGGAGCCAAATAAACTGTTTCTCCATTGGAGCATCTAGGAGTTTGGCCTTGACATGGTCTGGCAAGGATTGCTCTTTTAGCCAGGCATGCCTTCGAATTACTGCTCCGGTCATAGCTGATCTAAATGAAGCCTCCAGTGCATCATAGCCACATTTTAAGAAATGATTACTGACCTGCTGAGAGTTGTGTACCAAATCCTGAAGGGACTTAAGGTCTAAAGGTTCAGGAGAAGAAAGCTTTTTATGCAGCTGATCTAACAAATATTCCTGGTACTGTATCATATGGAATTGACAGTTTAAAGCCCTGGCAGAAAGAGTAGCAGATGTATAAACCTTTTTTCCCCATCTCTCTAATGCTCTTGACTCCCTTTCAGAGGGTAGGGGGTTTTTGGCAGTGGCAGCTGCAACACCTTTTGGGCCCTGAGAAATAGTTTCTGGGTCTGCAGCATGGGCTTTATACAAGTGAAAATGAGAATCCGGGACCCTGTAATACCTGTCAGGTTTGGCAGGGGCCGGGGGAAGAGACTCAGGGGCAGAACTGACATTATATGCATCATCAACTACTGTTAGCACAGGTGGTATGGCTAAAGGCATATGCTGTGGCAAGTGTAAAAAGGTCCTAAGTCTTTTTCTAGAAGAGAAATCCTGACCCTGCCATTGAAAGTGTTCCCTCATTGAGTGTAAAGTCTCCCCAAAGGAAAATTCTTCTGGAGGCGAGGCAGAAGGAATGGAGTCTTCTGCATCTGAATCCTCATAAGGTGAGTATGGCCCTTCCTGATGGTCTGATAAATCAGACCCATCCGAGGAGTAATCAAAGGAGAGAGGCTCAGGGGGTTCAGTCCTAGGCCTTTTGTCAGGAAGATGAAAGGCCCTGTCTGGGTGAGGTTGGGAACCCCTAATCAGAGATATAAGGTCCTCAGCAAGGCTGAGAATCTGAGAACTTGAGGAAGGTCTCTGAGAGGAAGATTTTGCAGGTAAAGCCTTAGAAATTTTAGCAGATTTAGCCCTGGAGAAGGCCTTAATAGACATAGAAGCAGGGGGCCTAGCTGCCCCACGTGCAGGAGTAGAAATGTCCAAAGGGATGGTGTCGGACAATTCTTGTGCGCTTGCTTCTTCGGTAGGGATGTCTGTAGCCGACTCAGCTGGGGCCTCTCTGGCCTCTGTTGTCGGAGGTATGATTTCGGCAGAAGTAAGAACCGAGGACTCTGTTTCAGCCGAAACAGAGACTCATGATAGGCTAACCGTGGTTTCAGCCGAAACCACGGGCCGCGAGTGTCGGTCCTTTTCCTTGCGTTTTTTGGCTAAATGTGTAGTTTGAGTCTGACGGCATTTTATATGCAAAAGCGGATCCAAAAAACTCTTCTGCAAACTCCGACAGACGTCTAATAGTCGGTCGGTTGAAGGAGGCACAGGCTAAGCAAGCTGATACGTCGTGGTCTGGGCCTAAGCAAGGAAGGCAGTAAGAATGGAAATCCTTATGAGGTATTTGTTTCCCACAAGTTAAACAATTATTTACTTTGTCTGACATCGGCTGAGGCAAGAAAGAGTCCCCAACAGGGTACTTAGCTTTTTTAGAAGTCTTCGGTAGCTGAAATCTCTGGATCTGACCGACCGGCACTTGCGAAAAGCTTCTGGTTCGGGCACCGCACGGCAAGAAAGACTGGGGAAAATGGTGTCTGCTGATGCCTTTATACCCCAGGAGCTCTGACATCGGGGAAAGTGCGACATCAGCCGAGGCCAGACCCAGACTTTGGAATCCGGCCGACCGCAGGGCTGACTGAGGCAGGACAACCCATATGTTTTGACTGCAGATGCATCCTTGAAGGACATCCTCCTCCTGGTGGTCCGAGAGAGTAGAGCCATCAGAGGACTCATCTGAGGAGAGGGGATCAGAGGGCTCAACCCTGGGCCTTTTGTCTGGAGGAGGTTCAAAGCCCCTGTCCGGATGAGGTTGAGGGCCCCTAATTAAAGGAGATAAGATCCTCTGCTAAGCTTGGAATCTGTGAACCAGTAGAGGGTCCCTGAGGAATAACCTTGGGAGGCAAAGCTTTTGAGAGTTTAGCAGCTTTAGCCCTGGAGAAAACCTTAATGGACATGGATGCAGGAGGCCTGGCTGCACCACGTGCTGGTGTAGATTTGTCTAAAGGAATGGTGTCGGAAGATTCCAGGACACCAGTTTGTTGGAAATTCAATAACAGACTCAGCCAGGGCCTCCGGGACTGAGGTAGTTGGTTGAGCGGTTTCGGTAATTGGAAGTACCAAGGACTTGGTTTCAGCTGAGACAGACACTCGCGGTAGGCCTGGCCGTGGTTTCAGCCGAAACTGCGGCCCGCGTGTCGGTCCTTGTCCTTCTGTTTCTTAATTAAATGTGAAGTCGGAGTCTCCGACGGCATCTTATACGAAAAACTAGCCCCAAAAAAATCCTCTGCAAACTCCGCCCGACGTCTAAGAGTGCGTCGGTTGAAGGAAGCACAGGCTGAACAGGCCGAGAAGTCGTGGTCTGGGCCTAGGCAGGGGAAGCAGTAAGAGTGGCAATCCTTATGTGGTATTTGTTTCCCACAAGTTAAACAATTATTAACTTTATCTGACATCGGCTGAGGCAAGAAAGAGTGCCCAACGGGGTACTTAGCTTTTTGAAGTCTTCGGTAGCTGAATTACAGGAGCTGGCCAACCGGCACTTGCGAACTGCTTCTGCTTCGGGCACCATGCTCAAGAAAGACTGAGGAAGACTGCGTCGGCTGATGCTTTTATACCCCAGGCGCACTGACGACGGGGAAAGTGGACCCAGACTTTGGAATCCGGCCGACCGAAGGGTTGCCTGAGGCAGGACAACCCATATGTGATGACTGCAGATGCATCCTTGAAGGACATCACCAAAAGTGTGATGAGACTTGGGGACAAAGGTGGACAGTGGTCTCACCTTCGAAAACCACATCGCCACAAGAGTCAGAAAATCATATGTGGCACACCTCATCACTAAGGGCTTTTCATCCAGAAAAAAGGAGGTCATTGTCGCACTGTACTCATCCCTCATTAGACCCATTATAGAAAAAAACGCCCCAGTTCATATGTACCTCTCAAGACATCTGCAGCAACTGGAAAGGCCGCAGAAATACTTCACTAAGAATCACAGACCTAAAGCAGATAACCTATGCTGACTGACTTAAATAACTCCAGCTATACTCTGTTGCATATAGTCTACTCAGAGACTATGTCTGCTCAACATACAAGGCCATGTCAAACCCAGAGCTGTTAAACGCTACACTTAAAGAAATCCCAATCCCTCAGAGCCACATGCTCTAGGGATCTAAACCTTGTCATCACAATAAACAAAACATGCTGGAGGGATAGGTTCGTAACCCAGAAACTCCAGACTCTGGAATACACTGCCCATACATTTCAAGAAGAGCGTCTCATTGGCCTTCTTCAAAAGGAACCTTTACGATTGGATGGGAGAAAGGAAATTCACCCTGGGGAAATTCACCCTGGGGAATCACATCAGTCGCCCTGCTAGACATGGGTCCAGGGGAAGTAAATAGTGCAAGAAGAAACAGCCAGAGAATTGTTGCGGCTAGGCTTGTATAGGCCCTAGGGCCGATAGCACAACCATGTGACAAAGTGGTCACTCACACCAGCTAAACTTGGAATGCGTTAGTGATTAAATAGAAATGCCCACCTAGCATACATTTGACACGATGCAAGCTAGGAGGTGAAGAAATCTGCATCATCGTAAGAAAGGAACATAAATGTTTACAAGTTATTACAAACGGCCTGATCTGGGTGAACAGTTTGGTGGAGGGTCAAATACAGAGCCGCATGTTGCTAGGAAAAAGGCACCCTCCCAAATCAGCAAGTGGAAAATGTGGGAAGAGGCACAAGCTCCACTGTGGCCATCTGGAAAATGGCTTATTCTTGCCAGTTTTTGCTAGACATAAAGCAGGAACACCGAGAATAAATGGAGTCAAGACCTATGGGAATAGGACTAAGGTTAGTCAGGACAAAGGGAAATATAGTACAAGTCTATCACTAAGTGTAGCAAAGGAAAGGGGCAACAGAAAGCACCACCCGAAACTTCTCAAAGCACACAAATGAAGTGCTCCGAAGACGAAGTAGCATAAGCAAAAATCTTAAGCAAAAAAGTCCACTCCACTGCACAAATACACTCATTAAAAGCCATAATGTATCAAATATGTACATATTACAGGCACAAAAAAGCATCATGAAGTTTTAATGCAAAGCATGTTACTAACAAAGATATAAGACAACCTTAATGTTTAAGGTCAGTAACTTACTTAAGGTAAATAACTTAGGTAATCTTGATGAGTGGATGGGAAACTCAAAATTCACCCCAGGGATCACTTCAGTGGCTTTACGCGACAGAGGCACTGGGAACTAATGCCGGGTGGCACAATGCCAGGGTAATCCTATGGGCTAGGCTTGTAAAGGCTCCACGGCAATTAGCCTAGTACAACACCTATGAACTGCACGGTTGTCTATCAGGTCATGAAGAACTAGTAGCAAATTTCACATCATCCCAAAGCACATCACATGGGCACACTTACCACTGTCAGGTAAAATTACACAGTCCAAAACAAGGTGGGGTGTGAGTCTTGAAAATGGATGGTCCTGTCCTCAACAGCTAGACCAAAAAACTGTTTCAAAATGCATTTTCCAGAAAACACACTCACTACACTAAAAAGAGAAGGAGAAATAAGCTTGTTCTTTTTAAATACCAATTGAGTGGAAAAAAATTTTTGGGACAAGTTTATTTCTGTTAAGGAAAGATGAACTGTGAGGACCTGCACATACTCATTTCCACGCAAACAAGATACTCAATGCCAAACATCAAGGAAATGCATAATTTTTCTAACCCCACTGAAGAATTAAGCAGTGGTACACGTACAGTGACCAACGACATAAGGAACATGCATCTTACCTTGCTGTTTAGGAACTTCCTTTCGTCCAATTAGGTCCCAATTTGTGGCTCCAAAAATAAGAACCTGCCCTTTGCACTTTGAGCCTTCAAGTTTCTGTCAAGTTAAGAAAAGCAGTACAAAAGTTGGTACTAATTACTAGACAACTTGTATCATACAACTACTTTCTGCAGATGCACTATGCATGCAATCGCTACAAACATGCTTTACACCGAAAACCTTCCTACAAATACATATGAACATGTGTATATTAATATGCACATTAAATGTACATAATACATACACAAATCTGCATCAACTTTCCCATTTTGTACATTGGGATTATTGCACAAAACTTGGCTGATAAGGTGATTTTAGGCAAAGTATACTTTTAGATTGTAGAACCAGCATGATAAAGTATAGGAGAGTTTAGCAATACATGGAACTTGGGGGCAAGAAAGATGTTCGGTGAAAGGCACAAAGTCTGAAGAGAGATTTTTGATCAAGAAACAGTACGATTCAGGTTTAAGGCTGCATGTGGGAGCTTGTCGTTAGTAAGGTTAAAGATTAAAGGAGGTAAGAGTATGTTTATGTAGTAAGTAGCCTGAAGAGTTTGAGCCTAGAATTAGATCTGTTCTTTGCTTAACAGGGAGCCAGTTTCCTTTTTTGGAGTTATACAGTCCTGTTCATTTAATGGTGAATCAGTGATACATTTACACACTGTTTTTAGTGAACGGTAGTGTAGTGAAGTTTTTAAAAGATGCTGCTGAGAAAAGAGGGAAGCAGAATTCCAGATGTAGAAGAATTACTTTTCCAAAGGCAATGCTGGTTGGGTATGATAAAAAGGGTGATTTTTTTTGCTCTGAGCAGAAGGGGAAACTTTCCTGAATAAAAAACACACACTGGTATAACCAGAGACAGTTACTTGGGCTAACAATTGCGCCAATGGTCCATTGTGGTCAGAGATTCTGAGGAGCGCTTAACATTCTTTGATATGCTGCAAAAGAGGTTTCTTGCTGATCCATTCATTGAAGCAGAGGAAATCATACCGTAGTAATCCACCCAATTAGTATTTTTTTTTTTTTTTTTAAGTGGCAGAGTACAGAACAGGAGGAAAGCGAGTAATGACGCAGAAGCTTGTGGATATATACATATGCTACACACGATATATAGAATGGATATAACAAATATATAAATGTACATACACACCAATAGATCCTTTCTCCAAAATCAGACCATGTTAAAACCAATGGCCAAAACTGAAGGTCAATAAATATACCAGTGCCTTTCAGCAAGCCAGTGAAGACCTTTGTAACTAACGCACTAACCACACATTCCTGTAAAGTTAATCTACTAGTTATGAACTTGGGAACCTATGCAGACAAAGAGCTGTCCTTTGATCATTACTTACCTACTACTGAAAGTAGTTTCATTACACAGCTTATTAGCTAGGGAAGGTATCCAGGTACAGGGATATGATTATGCCAATGTATTCAGCACTCAAACACATCATAAAAGTACAATGATCCCATTGGTATATACCTACCCAAACACTGAAAACAACTATTATCAACAAAGCTTTAAAGCCTGTAACAACACCTACTCTGGCCATT